>NC_069502.1:418031681-418204181 GCF_027579735.1 Bombina bombina
ATCAGATTTTGTAGCATTATGAACACCTAGGTTACAATGTTTTGCTTGTTTGGCTTCACTAGGGAGCGAGTGACAAAGCACAATTTGTATTCAAAAACCAACAAGTCTTTAATGTCCTTTTAATACTGAACATAGCATAAGTAAGTTGCACAACTATTGTGGTACTTTACCAACTGTTTGCAGAGGTGCAAATAAAAACACCACATACAGTTATCTGCTTAGCCCAAGAAGATTGTTATAGCAGACAATAATTTATTGCTGTGTGCATCTGCTTTGATATAATAATCTCTAATGCCTTATATATCTCTTAAGTGCTGAAGGGTTTGCCAAACTGATTAAAGAAAAAGGAAAAAAAAAAAAAAAAAAAAAGAGGTTACCATTATTAACTACTAAGCCTCAGCATTTATTTCTCAGTAGTTAATGTGAACCACATGACAATATAATATGAATACGTATGTTTGTGGTGAATATTTATTTTTAGATATATGTTAGCTGCACTCATTTTAACGACTTTATGTAAAATATGTAAATATTTGTTGATTCATTTTTTAAACAACGTATGTTATGAGTTGCCATACTGCTATAATGTTTTGCCACTTAACATAGGTTCATTGTCATGTCAAGGTTTTTATGACTGCAGGGTTTAGCCTATCTTGTGATGGATTCAAGTTTCAGTGCTATTGCGAGGGTGAAGTAGAAAATTTGAACATGTTCCACCTGCCTCCCACGCAATAGCTTTTATATTCCGTGTTTGCTCCCTGATCTCTTTCTCTGCAGTTACTTTCCAGTGTTCTTGCCATCTCAGGCTGAAAATTTGCAAATGAATGCACAATTTTCCTATTCCTACATATATATATATATATATTTTTCTTTAATCTGTTGCGCAATATTAAAATAAGTGAGATAGACTGATGAACTGGTAAGGGAGATCTTTATGAGCCATACATACATTTATAATTGTCAGTGGAAAATTGTAAATATGTTGCATTATTCATTTGTACAGTTTTCTATTATGTGATAAACAACATATTTTCTTTTTAAAGCTCCTGAGAAGTTTTTTGCAATTTTTATTTACCATTTAAAAGGATGTAGTAAAAAGAAAAATCTGTCATGAATATGAAATACCAGAAAACAAACTTTTTAAAGGGACATGAAACCCCAAAATGTTCTTTCAGGATTTAGATAGAGAATACAATTTTAAACAACTTTCTAATTTACTTCTATTATCTAATCTGTTTCATTGTATGGGTATCATTTGTTGAAGGAGCAGCAATGCTCTAATGGTTTCTACCTGAACACATGGTTGAGCCATTCACAATGACTATATATATGCAGCCACCAATCAACAGCTAGTACCTAGGTTCTCTGCTGCCGCTGAGCTTGCCTAGATAAACCGTTCAGCAAAGGATAACAAGAGAAGGAAGCAAATTAAATAACAGAAGTAAATTGGAAAGTTGTTTGAAACTGTATTTTCTATCTGAATCATGAAAGACAAATTTTGGGTTTCATATTCCTTTAAGAAATTAGGAAATGGATTTTACATAATAAAATATTTTTAGGTTGAAAATGATTATTCTTCACAATCCTGACAATGAAAAAAAAAAACATCCATTTGTTCCACAAAATAAGCAACTAAAAAAACAAACATTAAAAAAACTAAACAAAATGCCTTAATTTAGATGGAATATTAGGGCAAATTCCTTTAAATCTAGGATGATTAAAAGCAAGCATAACTGTATAGATCAATGTTTGTCCATTCCAGTCCTCAGGGCTCAATAGTCAGATATTCAGTATATATGAACGAATAATCAGAAGTAACCTTGGTTATTAACCTACTCTCACTGAAGATAATACTGAAAATACAGCCTGTTAGTGTGCCCTGAGGAGAGATATTGCAATAGTCACATATGACTATTAAACTGAAACATTTTCTATTCCCAGTGTGAAAAGCAAAAAATAAACACGAAAACTGTTTATTTTGTGAAAAATATCAAGGCCAAACTGTATAAATTGAAACTAACATGAAATGTATGTTAGGACAACTCTTAATTATATTATTTTATCTATGAAAAAATGGAAACATAATAAAAAAATACTAATAATTATAATACATATTATAAAAACAACATCCCTTAAAGGCAACAAAATAGTATTACATTTAATGTCCACATAAGCTACACAATATCCCTCTCTATCTCTTCTAACCCCCCTTCATCTGTGTATCTCCCCTAGATTTGCCTTATTCCACGCTCTAGATAACAATTTATGTTGCACACAATGATATCTCTTCCTATAATTATGTGAAACTACTGTATTTTTTACTGCTCTCCCATTTATAACTATATATACAGTACATAATCATAGCATATTTCACCTTTCCCTTATTTGTATACATTATTAGATGACCAACAAAATGCTAATTTACACTTCAAATCAAGATGGATAACTCTCAGTAGGTCTCTCTTGATTCAGTATAAAGAAAAGCTTGTGTCTGTCTCATTCATGAGACTGCATGCAGCATCCCTTATGCAGAATATTATTAACAGAGAATTATCTTTGCATCAACAAATATTTGTTTGGTAGTCCAAGCATACAAAGGCAGTAACCTTTACTCTGCTCAGTGACCTATGTGCTTATTTTTTGTATCTAAAAGGAACTCAGCACAAGTGAAGATTTAAAGTGATGGTAAATCCTAGCGTTTTTGAATGCTAGGATTTCCCATTGCTACAAATAAAGCGGACTTTCATCATGAAGTATAAAATAGTTCATGCTGAAAGTTCCTTTATTTGCCTGCAGCGTATGCTGCACTGAGTGCCTCAGGTCGGCACGGCAGAATGCTCTTTTTCAATGAGGTGATGTTAGCCAATACCGTGCTAGACATACAGCATAATGCCAACTGGGCCACATGGCTATTGGCTAAGAGGTGGAAATGTCACCTCTTTGAAAAAATTGTGTTCTGCCATGGGAAGTCTGAGGTGCTCAGCGCAGCATATGCTGCAGGCAAATAAAGGAATTTTCAGCATGAAGTATTTTATACTTTATGACTAAAAGTCTCCTTTATTTGTAGCACTGGTAAATCCTAGTGTTTCAAAAACTCTAGGATTTATCATCACTTTAAGCAATCTAAAAAAGATGTATCACAAATTACTTTCAGAACAAATGCATATTAATTGGAGATCATTAAACATACAATATTTAACAAAATATTCTGTATTTATGTTCACTTTAAATCACTGATTACATCTATCAATGCAATATTGTTTTCATAAATGCTGCTCAGAGATCTTTTGCTTTCTTTGCAAAATACTAATCAAAATAATACACTGCAATTTTGTCTGAAAGTCATTTAAATGATCATTATAACTATCTGGTTAAAGGTATAAATTCTTATGATATTGTTTCTTCTTTTAAAGAGGCAATAAACACTGAGATTGAATTATAAAATGTTCAAATAAATGCTGAAAAAAATCTTTGCAATATACTTTCATTATTTATTTTGTCCTTTTTTCACGTAAATTATTTGTGGACTTTACATTTATAAGTTTATACCTCTCCCTGGTATAACATAGGTTACAAGATGGTGGCACACATTACTTTTCAGACACTAAAACTTTATACATATTTTTTTCAATATTTAAACAATTAATATAATTAAAAATAATACATCTGGAAATTATACTCAGGAGGATAATCTTTGCATCAAATACATAATTTTATCTAGCATTAAGGGCTACATTACGAGTGGCGCACTATCGTTTTACCCACACCCAATGTCGGGTTTTTGTGACCTTTTGCTCACAAGTGAAGTTCTGCCCGTATTACAAGTTGAAAGTAAATGCGGGTGAGTGAGCGATTTACAGTAGAATGATCACCGGGAAGTACAGTTACACTCTATCTCTTATGATAACACTATCTCATAAAATTATTTTAAAGAATTGCAATAAAAAGTTATAAGGGCTCAAAGATATAAGATGTCAGGTGCTTTTACAAATAGGATCCATAGGAACGCATGTATAAATATTTATATATGTACTTATATGTGTATATATTTATTTACAGACATATAATACACATATAAATACAGATGTACTTAGATATAGAAATACATGCAAATATCTCATCGCAATCCTGTGCTCGTGTTTTTGCGGCTGTTATTTTTTTGTTCAAAACAAATCTCCATTAAAAGTCTATGGGGGAATACGATCCTGCGTTCGCAACTTCGCAAAGTATTTTTTTTCTGTGTGAGGATGCGACCGAGAAAGAGCACAAAAGTTTAACTTGCGACTTGTAATACGTGCGCAACTAGTGGTAAAAATAATTTAACCGCCGTTAAAGCAATGCGGGAGTGTACATTTGCACTCCACTTGTAATCTATCTCTTAGTGTTTAATGATCCTGTAAAAGTGTTGATGGTACCACTGCTTGCTCTGCTTACTACTGTTCAACAAATGTGTATTTCTGCAAGTGATGCACATTTTGACTCACTATTGGTTCTAAGTGCGCCTGCAGCACAATCCAGATCCAATACGGATGTAATATATAAATATTGGGAGGTTAAGTTGATTCTTGCCTCTTCTGCTACACAGTCACAATAGGAGGTGGCAAATCCATTAACAATGAACATCAACTCATTCTAAATACTATGCAGTGATTTGCTTGAGTCATAAATCAGTTTTTCTCTGTAGTGACCATTTATCACGCAGAGCATGATAAGAATTAAATTAATCTTTTCACCCTGGAAACTGTTTACTGTTTGGTGAACACAGTGAAAAGGAGGTGAGAAAGAGTTAATTATATAAGAAAACAGAATGTATAGAGCAAAAAAAAAAAAATGCACAAGGTGAAAAGATGCAGGTCTTCAGGTTAATGGAATCCATTTGCTTCAAGGGTACATCATTTATTGAAGGAGCGCAGCAAAACCTTGTTGGTTTGGTTTCTAGCAACCAGTTATTTTATATAGATTTGTTCAGTGTTCCTCCAAAGCAAACCATTACCAAGAGGTCAAGTCATTTAGTGATACTGGTAAAAGAAACACACATAAAAAGCATGTGCATCTGAGAAAATGAAATCTTTTTTAAATAACAGAATATATTTAAGGATTTTAGTATTCTTAAAAAAACATATTGCATTGCAAAAGCAACACAGTTTTTACTGTTTGCATGAAGATTGTATGTATGTATGTATGATGAATACTGGTGCACGGCAGGATATGTGCGTATGCTGCAGAAAAACAGTAATACCTTTTAGTCTAAGCATTTTTGCTAATGGAAGTATATTGCAAAAATATTTATATTTCAAACTGAAATGCACCTATGCACATTTAATTTTGACTTTTCTATCCCTTTAAGGCTTATATGTAGTAAAGTTGTATTAAAAACACAATAGTAGATGCTCTGAAACTTCTTCAGGAAGATGTGTTTGGACCAAATACAGTACAAAGATTAAAGGTTACAATATGGATAAGACTGCTTTGCAGATTAACCCTTTAAGGACACAGCTTTCAGTTTGCTCAATTGTTTTATGACGGAAAAATTCCGTCATATGTCCTTAAGAGGTTAAAGGGACACAAACTATAAATTGTAAAATCAATGCATGCAAATGAATACATGAAGTATGTTCTAAAAGTCTTGTCATACAACAACCTTATAAGCAGAGATACTGGTATCTTGCTCTCCTGCTCTCTGTCTGTAGCATGCCCGGTATTGTTTGTGATTAGCTGACTGCTTGCCACCCCAATTATAAATAAAAAAAGGCTTGGGACTGAAGAGAGGCTTGAGAGTTATGTATACCAGTCTCTAAGATGGGGAATGAGTAAAACAAATGCAGTTTGGAAGTTTTTATTGATATTGATTATGATTATACTGCATTCATTTACATGTATTGATTTTATAATTTATGTTTACCGTCCCTTTAAAAGCCTGCCCCCTTTTTTTTTTTTTTTTGCAGTTAAAACAAAGTACAGATTCAGAAGGCCTATGTTTTATTTCTTCTTTTATTGGATAGAAGTTTATCTTAAATGGAAGGCAAATTTCTCTGTAGAGATTGAAACATTTAAACCTTTGAATAAAAATCCCAAGGGTCTATTTTATAAAGACATTGACAGATGGAATGACACATCATTGAAATGAAAGAGCTAATTGCAACATGGCTGCTGCTTTGCGTTTCTTATAGCAATAAAACATGTTGCATAATAAAAATGGAATAAAACTGAGATTTCATTGAAAGTACATTATATTTCCATTTTGAGCTGAGGATTCTAATGTTAAAAAGCGTGCTTGTAAAATCAATGACACGAGAGTATTTCATGTATGTCTGCGTTGCTATATGAAAGGGTGTTTCCAAAGACAGACATGATTTTGCAAATTAAAGGGACAGTAAAGTCAAAATGATACTTTCATGATCCAGAGAATGCAATTTTAAAAAAAAAATCAATTTACTTCTGTTATCCAATTTGCTTTGTTCTTTTGGTTCCCTTTGTTTTAAGGTATACCTAGGTAGGCTCAGGAGCAGCAACAATAAACTACTGTGAGCTAGCTGCTGATTGATGGCTGCACATATATGCTTCTTGTTATTGGTTCATCCAGCCGTTTCATCTAGCTTCCTGTAGTGCATTGTTGCTCCTTCAACAAAGGATACCAAGAAAATGAGACAAATTTGATTGTAGAATTGTAAAATGGTTTAAATTTGTATACCCTGTCTGAATAATAAAAGAAAATAATTGATGTGTCATGTCCCTTTAAATATTTTAGGTCTTCATTTTTTTGAGACACACCAAGCAATTCTGCCATTTTGGAATTATCATTTAAAAAGAAAAGTAATATTTCAGCTAATCTTTTAACTTTATATACACTCCACATAAAAAATGTATATTATTATAGCCAATAATTGCAGTTCCTCTGCCTAGGACTTTTAAAATTAAATTTATGATAAAGCCATAAAGCCGTACATCTCTTAACCGTTATAATATATCCAGATTTTTAGAACCACTATGGAGTTTCTCTCACATTTTTAACTGCATAGAAATAATAGATTGTAGAATTTATGTTTCCAAAAGCCAACATGATTACCCTCCGTTGTATGACTTTTTGCTTTATCTCATTTTTATAAATATAGCCTTAAAAGGTTTCATTTCATTGTAGTTGGAACAATGTCTGTGTATGCCTTTTTTTTGCAAATGGAAACAGGTTTGTTGTTGGTTAGCAAATTGCAGTTCTTTTGTGAATAGTTTGCATAAACGTTTGTCAAGCAATTATTATATTATTCATAGCTACTTAGAAAATTGTTCCTGGTGATAATTAAAGTCTCCAACAGCACGTTATAACCGAAAATAATATGTACATCTGAATACATGTTCTGTAAAAACAATTATAAGAAAAGTGTAGGATTAAAATGTGTTAACTCATAGAGTACCTTTGATTGCTTTAGCATAAGTTATAATTTTTTAAGTGTTAAGCCTATGTGGTAACAATTCATTAAAAGGTAAATAAAAATATACCTCCCATTAGGGTATCTTCCTTGATAAATCTGGTGTAAAGAATCACTGACCATGTGAATTAAATTACGTGCCATTTTGCATTGAAACTGGTGCCCGCAGACTTAAGCAGTGAATAAGCCATCTGTAATGTCTAATGGCGCTGCCAATTGTATTTATAACTTTAATGGACCTTGGTATCACACAGCTGTATGGCATTACAAGTGAATCACATTTTAAAGAATGGCTTTCTCATGTTAAAGGGATATAAAACCAAAAATGTATATTTCATGATTCAGATAAAGCACATCATTTGTCTAGTTTACTTCTATTATCAAAAAGGTGTTGTTCTTGTGGTATCTTTTGTTAAAGAGCAGAGACTCAAAGGGAAATTAAACCCAGTAGTTTTCTTTCATGTAATTTAAAAAAAAAAAATTCCCAATTCATTTCTATTATAAAATTTGCTTCATTCTCTTGGTATTAATTGTTGAAAGAGCAGCGATGCACTACTAGGAACTAGCTGAACACATCTGGTGAACCAATGAAAAGGTATTTACAGTATGTACAGCCACCAAAAGTAATGCATTGCTGCCCTCTAAGACTACCCAGATATGATTTCAACTTAGGATACCTAGAGAATTAAGCAAATTACATAATAGAAGTAAAATGGAAAGTTGTTTACAATCACATTTTCTGTCTAATTCATGAAAGAAAAAATTTGGGTTTTATGTCCCTATAACCCCTTAGTGACCAGACCACTTTTCAATTTTCTTACCTTTAAGGACCAGGACCATTTTACATTTCTGCGGTGTTTGTGTTTAGCAGTAATTTTCCTCTTACTCATTTACTGTACTCACACATATTCTATACTGTTTTTCTCGCCATTAAATAGACTTTCTAAAGATACCATTATTTTCATCATATCTTATAATATACTATAAAAATTTATAAAATATGATGAAAAAATTGAAAAAAAAAAACTCTTTTTCTAACTTTGACCACCAAAAAATACCCATGCTAAATAGTTTCTAAATTTTGTCCTGAGTTTAGAAATACCCAATGTTTACATGTTATTTACGCTTTTGCAAGTTATAGGGCAATAAGTACAAGTAGCACTTTGCTATTTCCAAAGCATTATTTTTCCTCAAAATTAGCGCTAGCTAAATTGGAACTCTGATATCTGTCAGGAATCCCTGAATAACCCTTCACATGTGCATATATATATTTTTAGTAGACAACCCAAAGTATTGTTCTAGGCCCATTTTGGTATATTTCATGCCACCATTTCACCTCCAAATGCGATCAAATAAAAAAAATCCTTTTTTTTTTCACAAACCTTAGGTTTCGCACTAAAATTATTTGCAAATAGTCTGTGCAATTATGTCACAAAAGGTGTTAAATGCTTCTCTGGGATCCCCTTTGTTCATAAATAGCAGACATTTATGGCTTTGGCATTACTTTTTGCTAATTAGAAGGCCGCTAAGTGCCGCTGCGCACTACACTTGTTTATGCCTATCAGTGAAGGGGTTAATTAAGTAGCTTGTAGGGTTAATTTTAGCTTTAGTGTAGAGATCAACCTCCCACCTGACACATCCCACCCCCTGATCCCTCCCTGACCCCCCTCAATCAGCTCTCTTACCTCCCCCATCTAACAATTGTCACCACCATCTAAAGTACTGGCAGGAAGTCTGCCAGTACTAAAATAAAATATATATTTTTTAAAAATAAAATAAAAATGTATGTATATGCTGCAGTGTTGGATCTCCCCTTAGCCCCCAACCTCTCTGATCCCCCCCAAACAGCTCTCTAACCCTCCCCACTCTACCCATTTGATGCCATCTTGGGTACTGGCAGCTGTCTGTCATTATCCAGTTTGCAAAATGTTATGCTTTTTGCCAATTTTTTTCTGTAGTGTACCTGCCCCCCCTCAATACCCTACCCCCTTCCCTCCTAGATCCCTTTCCTAACAAACATTTATTCCCCCCCCCCTCCCTCTCCCTCCTTCTATCGCCCTCCTGCATACTCATAGGGAAAGTGGTTTGGTGCCACCACACGCTCCCGTCATATGCCGCAACAAGGAACAGGAAGTGCTCCAGCAATGGCCCGCCCAACCGCCTCCCTCGTATCACTCCCACCCACCAATGATCGGCACCATGACTGGCCGATGCCGAGAGGGCCACAGTGTGTCTCTCTCTGCATCGTTGTGCTTTAAAAGGATATTGCACGATGTCTCAATATTAAGGCATCGCTTCAAAACCCTGAAAGCGATATCGCTTCCACTGCTTGAAACCCCAGAGGACATGCCAGGCACGTCCTTGGTCGTTAATGACCGTTTTTTGTAGGACATCCTTGGTCTTTAAGGGGTTAAGCTCAGTAGAATGCATGTGATCTAGAGAGCACAATATGGCAGCAGTTTCACAAGAATGTTATCTATTGGCAAGAACACTAGATTGCAGCATGTGCTCCAGACCTAGCTAGGTATCTCTTCAACAAAGAATACAATAGGATTAAAGAAAATTTGATAAAAGAAGCATATTAAAAACTTGTTCTAAAGTTCTATGCTCTGTATGAACCACAAAAGGACATTCTTGGGTTTCATATTCCTTTTTAAACATTATGCATGCAAAAATAACACAAAATAACAAAATTTGTTTTTTCCTTTGTGCTGCTCTGTGCAAGCATTTTCTTGCTCTGGTCTCAATAATCTTCCTAGTGCCCAAATTCCATAGACTTATATCCATGGGGTTTCCTATGCATAAACAGAGCTTGAAAATATAGAACTTTCCGCTGATAAATTGGAGCACCAAATTCATTTAATGAGAAAATTCCAACTGCCATTGTCAACCTATATTAGGCTGGCTTAAATTATGGTTAAAAGTAGAGTAAACAAACATTTTTTACTGCATTAAAATCAATTCAGTGAATAGAGCTTACTTACACAGCAAAATGTTTTGTCAGCGTTCACTTTGGTGTAAGTGACCTCCCTCTCATTTACCTGCAATGGCCGCACATCCATATGTTAGCCAATCAGAAGCCATTTTGCCTGCCCCATTTAAACTAAGCAGAGCTTGCTCCCACAACTTTTCTTCATCCTGCTCTGTACTATGTTGGACTATTAAGCACCACTGTTTTACCATAGTGAGTCTAACAAAGTGCTGAGCAGCCTAAAGCAAACATGCTGGAGTGTGCTGTCCTTCGTTTAAAGGAGGGGTAGCACAAACATTAAAAGAGGGCGGGTAATTCATAAAAATTGAATATTTAAAAAAGAAAAACATTTTGATGGATAAATAAGCTATATTCACGGCATTGCTTGCTATGCAGTAAAAACTGTTCCTTTAAAGACCAAAAGAGATAAAATATTTTAGTGTATATACAAAACACACACACACACCTTTCCAATAAAATCACTTTTATTTCCTTTAACCTGCATCAAGTGGGCCCAGTTGCTACCAAAAATTGTGAGAGGCCTGGGCAGATATCCAAATTGTTCAACAGAAAAACTGGTCATGAAGTATTGTATAAATTATTTGTGAAGCCTGATTATGAACCATTAGCTTTGGTACATTTTACCTCACAATAGACATATGTTTATGCATCAAAGGAATTTAGAGAAATGCTCGGTCACTTACAGTTAAAAAAGAGCAGTTTAGAAATATTAAATAATTCTAGATTGTTAACAGGTACAACCTGTAGATGACAAGGTTTGAATGAGTAAGTGGGGTTCACACAATGACCCCTCATCAAACATCTACCTTAGGCCACACCCTTGATCCCACCGTATATATTTTACAACTGAGCTAGCTGGTGATTGGTGGCTCCACATAATTGTCTCGCCTCATTGGTTTACCAAATGTGTTCAGCTAGTTCCCACTAGTGCATGCTGCTGTGGTTCTGGCAATGATCAAGAATACATGTGCAGAGTGCAATATCAATATCACTGGACCATGGTAAAATTAGTGCACAAATTGATATTACAAGTCCATATAAAAACAGATTTACTAGAGCAGGATAAGCACCGATGACATCCCTTAAGCGTGCCCTATACTTTCAATGGATATTTTAAACGCGCTAAACATCGCCAAAATTACAAGTTGAAGGTAGCTAGACAAATTAGAGCAACTTGAGACATGATGTAAAGTGTTAAGGCTAGATTATAAGCTTCACAAAACACATGTGAAACATATTAAAATAAGTATTACACTCATATATAGAAATATTAAATATAAAATATAAGTTTATTAATGATTTTTTTAAAAGGCTTTAAAAGGGATATGTTATATGCCAAGGTTTTGACTGGGAAGGGCACTAAAGTGTGTAACTATGTATATTTATTTATACACACAAAAATATATATATTTATATACACACACACACATATATATATATATATATATATATATATATATATATACATACACATACAGTATATACTGTATGTCTAAATATTTGTATGTGTGTATGAATACATTTGTGTATATATATATATATATATATATATATATAATAAATATATACACACACATATACATACATACATGTGTACTTATGTGTTTATATCTGTAAATATGTATTTGCATATATATATATATTATATATATATATATATATATATATATATATATATATATATATATATATATATATATATATATATATATATATAGTTATATACACACAAACATTTGAGCCTTTCCCAGTCAAATACCTTGAAATATGCAATATATATATAATTAATGTTTTTAAAAGAAATACCTATGTTGTTCACTTAGAACAAAATATTTTTAAATATATATTTCTATATATCTACATCTATCTATCTATCTATCTATCTATCTATCTATCTCTCTCTCTCTCTCTCTCTCTCTCTCTCTCTCTATATATATATATATATATATATATATATATATATATATATAGTATATATAATAAGTGCTTTTGCATTGTCTCTTTATTAGGCATCTGATTCTACCATCAGCAACTAGTTCTGTTTGAGCATTTATTAAAAAGTAGCAAAATATTGTAATCAGTCAATATTTATTATTCGGCAGTGAATTATCTAACACTGAGACAGATATTTTTTATCTCTTTATGTGATATTGCCATTTATACGAGTGTTGGGATGCTATGCCTTTCATTCAGAGTAGCACCCTATCACATTGATTTGTATATACAGTATATATTTTATTTATTAACATCTGATATTAGTTCTAATAATATGGTCATGCTAGTGCTTCTACTAGTGTCCCTGTTAGGGTATTTGAGGAAGTATATTAGTTGAAATGCCTTCTGTAATTATGTCATAGGAAAATAGCAAAGGCATTTGAAGATGTTATTCCTCTGAGTGTTGAAGAACTTTCCCAGCATCAATTTGTAACTCAGTGCACACTGAAGCAATTTTCTCAATCAAAATAATTTTTCATGCACAGCAAGACCAGGCAGACCGAATTTGACCACAACATCAGAAGACTAGTATATTAAACTAAAATCACTAAGGAAAGGAACATCATCTACATCTGCAATTGAAGCAAAAGCACAGTCTAAATATGACTGAAAAAGTACATTCTTCTTGAGATAGTAGCAGTCTCTAAGCTTCTTCTTTTTTCAAAAGACTATGTTTAGCATGTGCCAAATATTACAGAATTTCACAGTGGAGGGCTGGAGAAAAAGTACTTTTTGCTGCCAAAATTTTGTTTGCAGTCCCAGAGTTAAGAGGAAGTGCGGGATGTTTTGGCGATTCTGGAGTTGGTGACATGCACAAAACCAGCTATACTTTGAACTAAGAATATTAAAGTTGTGTGAAAGATAAATTGTTTTCCAGCAGGACAACAAACCTAAACACAAATCAAGGCTGTGCCAGTTGTATCTAAGCTCCAAGGAGTGCTAATTTACGCGGCCTTTTGTCCAACAATCGCCAGAGCTCTACATTTTAAATGGGAAAATGTGACATCTCTAGACATTCTCCAGTATGTTCCAAAGGAGTGCTCCAAAGGAGTGCTGGAATAATGTGGATTGTAAAATTTGGTACAAATTTGTAGAATCAAAGCCAGACTGAGTTATTAAGCCAGAGCAGTCATTAAGGCAAATAGACTAGAGGTCACATCAAATTGCTCTATGTTATTCCTTTTTTATATTTGAAATAAATATGTCCATTGGTAAAAAAAGCAAAAATCTTCAGGTTCCACTTGCTATTGTTCTTGCTAACCCAAAGTGCAAACTATAGCTGTGAAAAAGCCAGGAACATCACTGATATATGAAAGTGCACTGCTTCTGTCACAAGATGCAACGGTATGTGTGTTCCAAGATGGTGGCGCCCTGAATAAAGTTGCAGCGCTTTACCAAATGGCTACTATAATAGGTTTAGTTAGAGCTTTAAAGAGAGGTGCAGGAGCAAAACAATAGCATGGTCTGTAGTAACACTGCTACTGTAGTTTTACCTAGCGGTTAAATCTCCCTTTAATTCTAGGATTTTCAGTTCCCAATCAAACACTGAAAAACATGGAAATTATGAAATGACCCCCCCCCCCCCATCCCAGATCATTGTATGATAAGTATATTAATTAATTATTCATTTTGGCATTTTCATACTTTTTAATATTTGTTTGAGAACTTAACAAACAATGCGGCGCTACATACCATTAATACAATAACCATTATCAGCATTTTAACAAATAATGATAATTCATAGATTGATTGTCCTAGTTTATTCAGCAGTTGCAATAACAGCAGTTTTACATTGTATGTCTGTGAAATGCTGTTATAAAATAGTTGGCTATCTATCAGGCAGGGAAAGTACTAATTATCCTATTGAACTAGTGTCTTTTGTTTTATTGGCAGTATATGTTGAATATTTCCTTTTTTCATCACTTTTTTGGCAAACTAATGGATTCGTTTTCAGTACAGAAGGAGAGAGTTTTAGTAATTTAGAATCAGTTTATTGCCTGATTTAAATGCTGTTATTTTGTGTGTGCGAAGGAGATGAGTTTAAAGAGCCATAAAATCCTACACCTCGTGATAGGAAGCTGTGTACAGAGAGCAGCTGATAGACAGAAAAGCATTCTGTTTAAATTACAGACCCAAATGTTAACTGCCATTAACAGTGTTTAAACACATTTCAGAGTCATATGTGGGCAGAGGCTCACACACACTGAGGCAGCATTAGCCTTTATTTTAGTTAGAAAAAGAATCTTTTTACCTGAGATTATATCTATCTATCTATCTATCTATCTATCTGAATATCCATCAGTCTATCTGTCTGTCTGCATATGTATGTGTCTATATATCTAAATATCTACTGCATATGAAAGATTATCAGAAAAAATAATACATAAAGTGTGATTAATAAACTAGAACTTAAAGGGACATGAAAACCCATATTTTTTCTTGCATGATTCAGATAGAGAATACACTTTTTAACAACTTTCTAATTTACTTCTATTATCTAATTTGTTTAATTTTCTTGGTATCATTTGTTGAAGGAGCAGCAATGCACTACTGGTTTCTAACTGAACTCATGGATGAGCCAATCACAAGCAAATTAAATAATAGAAGAAAATTGGAAAGTTGTTTAAAATTGTATTTTCTATCTGAATCATAAAAGAAACATTTTGGGTTTAATGTCCCTTTAAAGGGACAGTAAAGTCAATATTAAACATTCATGAGTCAGATAAAGCATGCTCGCTTAAAATTACTCTTTAACAAAGGATTGCAAAATTACTCAGCAAAATGATCATGTTCTATCCTATCTATGTATCTTTAATTGTGACTTTACTGTTCTTTTAAAGCAATTTGGTTTTGTTTATATTCATAATCACATATGGTACTAGTTGAACGGCTTGCTATTAGAGTAATAATGGAATTTGTTTAAATAGATCCTGCTTTTGTTAATAAAATGCAAATAATTTTGCAGTTCAGAAGCACACCCTTTGAAATACATTTTGAATGTGTCTGTTGCAATGTCCAATAAGGAACCCATATAAAAGAGCTTCTGCTCTAATTAAGCAATAACTGTTCAGCACGTAGGAGGGTCAGGGTTCCGAATGCCATGGAATGAATTCCAGCCTATAAGGGAGTTAAGGGAAAACTACAATCTCAGGTAAATAAATATTGTGTAATTAATCCTTTCATGGGGAATTACATTTTTAGTTCATTGTCCCTTTTAAGGAATATAAAGGTCAAATTGAATGGTCAAAAATGCTTCTAGTAAAAGTTATTACTGGTTTTCAGAGACATACACAAATATGCTGTGAGTGCCTAAACCTTTTCATAAAGTCATCAGTGGCCTATATGACACAAATTAAATCTTCAATGATGCAATGCACAGCACTGCCAGCTCTCTGACCAAGCATGGTATTTGTATCATGATCCTCACGCCACACATTAAATTTGCGTATGCTGCTGTACTGTGATAAATTTTACTAGAAGCAATTTTTCTAATGGAAGTATATTCCAAAAATGCTGCTATGCAATCATGCAAATTCATTCATGCAAATGTCACTGTTGACCACTCCGTCCCTTTAAGTGTGTATGTTTTCTCCAAATTGTAAGCTGTTTCTGTTTTGACTTCCAGTAACCGTTTGAAATGTTTTAGCTGTTCTTTATAAAATTGTAATATCATACAGCGTACCTTGGTAAAAGAATACATTCCTTTATCAGGCATTGGACTGAAGCAGATGTTGAATCCTTCCTGCTTCAGGACTCTCTCAAGCATATAATGGAAGCATTCCAAACTGTTACACTCTTACACCTGAGCCAATGTTGTAACAGATGATCCTTGTCATGTGTTTGGTACAACAAATGCAGTATCTGACGGTGAAAATATTTACATTTAACTAGAACACTTCCTTTTCTAACAACACAATGTTCTAAAGAAAATTCTTTTGAATATACCACTGGTATTAAAGGACCACTAAATACAGTAGAAATGCATACTTATCAAGTGCATAATGACAAGACAATGCAATAACACTTACTCTGAATTTTTTTACTGGCAAATGTATTTTTTTTCTAATTGTATCATGTGATAGACATCAGCCAATCACAAACTAGTCTATGTATACCCTGTGAGCTTGTGCACATGCTCAGTAGGAGCTGGTGCCTCAAAAAGTGTGAACAATAAAAGAGAGTGCATAATTTGATAATGGAAGTAAATTGGAAAACATCTTAAAATTGTGTGCTCTTTCTGAATCATGAAAGTTTAATTTTGACTTAAAGAGACAGTATACACCAATTTTCATATAACTGCATGTAATAGACACTGCTATAAAGAATAAGATGCACAGATACTGATATAAAAATTCAGTTTAAAAACTTACTTAGAAGCTCTCAGTTTAGCTCTGTTGAAAAGGTAGCTGGAAAGCCCACTGCAAATGGGAAATAAGACAATCCCCCCTCCCCCTTCTTTTGCATATGAAAAGACCCTTTACACAAACAGGAGCAAGCTGGAGAAGGTAGCTGACGGCAGTGACGTGCAGTGAGGTCAGAGGCAGGTGAGGCACTGGCTAGGATATGCCTTCATTCTTTAGATATCCTTTGTTGAAGAAATAGCAATGTACATGGGTGAGCCAATCACATGAGGTATCTATTGTGCAGCCACCTATCAGCAGCTACTGAGCATATTTAGATATGATTTTCATCAAAGGATATCAAGAGAATGAAGGAAAGTAGTAATAACGGGTGGGAGAGACAGGGAGAGAGAGATAGACAGAGAGACAGAGGGGGAGAGAGAGACAAAGAGACAGAAGAGAGAGAGAGAGACAAAGAGAGACAGAGGGTAGAGAGACAGACAAAGAGACCATGGGGGAGAATGAGACACATAAGGATAGAGACAGAGGGGGTTGGAGAGACAGGGAGAGAGAGATGGATAGAGAGAGAGAGAGAGAGAGAGAGACAGAAAAAGAGAGAGAGAAGAGAGAGAGACACAGAGGGGGAGAGAGAAAGATACACAGAGGAGAGAGAGACAGAGGGGGAGGGAGAAAGGGAGAGACAGAGGGGGAGGGAGAAAGGGAGATACAGAGGGGGAGGGAGAGAGAGACAGAGGAGAGAGAGAGACAGAGGAGAGAGACAGAGGAGAGAGACAGAGGAGAGAGAGACAGAGGGGAGAGAGAGAGAGACAGAGGGGAGAGAGAGAGAGAGAGAGAGAGAGAGAGACAGAGGAGAGAGAGAGACAGAGGGGGGAGAGAGAGACAGAGAGGAGAGAGAGGGGGAGAGAGAGAGAGGGATAGGGATAGAGAGACAGAGGGGAGAGAGAGAGACAGGGGGGAGAGATAGAGAGAGAGAAAGACAGAGGGGGAGAGATAGAGAGACAGGGGGAGAGAGAGAGAGACAGGGAGAGAGAGAGAGAGAGAGAGAGAGAGAGACAGGGGGGAGAGAGAAGGGAGAGAGAGAGAGACAGGGGGAGAGAGAGAGGGACAGAGGGGAGAGAGGGGGAGAGGGAGAAAGAGAGGGACAGAGGGGAGAGAGAGAGACAGAGGGGAGAAAGAGAGAGAGAGAGAAGAGAGAGACAGAGGGGAGAGAGAGACAGAGGGGGGGAGAGAGAAAAAGAGACACAGAGGGGAGAGAGAGAGACAGACAGAGGGGAGAGAGAGAGAAAGAGGGGGAGGGAGAAAGGGAGAGAAGGAGGGGGAGGGAGAAAGGGAGAGACAGGGGGAGGGAGAAAGGGAGAGACAGGGGGAGGGAGAAAGAGAGAGACAGAGGGAGAGAAAGAGAGAGAGACAGATGGGAGAAAGAGACAGAAGGGGATGGAGAAAGGGAGAGACAGAAGGGAGAGAGAGAGGGGAGAGAGAGAGACAGATGGGGGAGAGAGACAGAGGGGGATGGAGAAAGGGAGAGACAGAAGGGAGAGAGAGAGAGGGGAGAGATAGAGAGAGAGAGGGGAGAGAGAGAGAGAGAGAGAGAGAGGGGGGGGGGGGGGGGAGAGAGAGAGAGAGAGAGAGGAGAGAGAGAGACAGAGGGGGAGGGATAAAGAGACAGAGGGGGAGGGATAGAGAGACAGAGGGGGAGAGAGAGACAGAGGAGAGAGAGAGGGGAGAGAGAGAGACAGATGGGAGAGAGAGAGAGACAGAGGGGGATGGAGAAAGGGAGAGACAGAAGGGAGAGAGAGAGGGGGGAGAGAGAGACAGAGGGGGATGGAGAAAGGGAGAGACAGAAGGGAGAGAGAGAGAGAGAGAGAGAGAGAGGAGAGAGAGACAGAGGAGGAGGGATAGAGAGACAGAGGGGGAGAGAGAGATGCGGTGAGAGAGAGAGAGACAGAGGGGGAGGGATAGAGAGACAGAGGGGGAGGGATAGAGAGACAGAGGGGAAGGGATAGAGAGACAGAGGGGAGAGAGAGAGAAGAGAGGGGTAGAGGGAGAAAGAGAGACACAGAGGGGAGAGAGAGACAGACAGACAGAGGGGGAGAGAGAGAGAGAGAGAGACAGAGGGGAGAGAGAGAAGAGAGGGGGAGAGAGAGAGAGAGAGAGACAGAGGGGAGAGAGAGAAGAGAGAGGGGAGAGAGAGACAGAGGGGGAGAGAGAGACAGAGGGGGAGAGAGAGACAGAGGGGGAGAGAGAGAAAGAGAGAGACAGAGGGGAGAGAGAGAAGAGAGAGACAGTGGGGAGAGAGAGACAGAGGGGAGAGAGACAGAGGGGGAGAGAGAGAAAGAGAGACACAGAGGGGAGAGAGAGACAGACAGAGGGGAGAGAGACAGAGGGGGAGGGAGAAAGGGAGAGACAGAGGGGGAGGGAGAAAGGGAGAGACAGAGGGGGAGGGAGAAAGGGAGAGACAGAGGAGGCAAGAAAAAAAAAAAGTTGAAAAAAAAAAGTTGAGAAAATAAAATTACACCAGCACCAGTACAGTACCATAGTGTAACTTACTCTCTCTAGGTTGTCATTGTAGACCTGTAGGCTGCCTGGCTCACAAACAGGGCAATAAAATACTTTACTTACCGTTATCCAGGGCAGGTCCATCTCAGCACTGTCAGGCTCAGCACTCAGCTCTTCTGTCTTCTCTGGTCTCTTCTCTCTTCTTGTCCTTGATTCCCGCCAGTCCTACTGGAGCACGCCTCCAATAGCAGTGAGCTCTGAGCCTCTGACACCCACGTCACACTCAGGCAGCTGCTTAGAGAGCAGCCTCTAATAGGATCTGTATGGGCTGCAAAGAGACTTAAGTGCCACTGGGTGGCGCAGTCTCTAGCAGCACTTAGACATGGAGCAGTGAGCTGAGCTCTGACATCACACTCCGGCAGCTGCTTAGAGAGCAGCCTCTATAAGATACGGTATGGGCTGCAGACAGAGACTTAAGTGCCACTGGGTGGCACATTCTCTAGCTGGCGGGTGGCAGGCGGCAGAGGTGGGGGGGGGGAGGGGGGTACCTTGGTTACCTAAAAAAAATTTATATATAAAAATAAAAAATATATATATTTTTTATTTTTAACATTATAAATAAAGTGAGTGTAATTACACACATAGGACAGGGGAGGCGCTGCCTCCCCTGCCTCCTATGACAGCACGTCACTGGCTGACGGTATTCTCATAAAACTTTGGAGCTTGTTAGGAGTCTGAAATTTAGAGCAATGTTATTTAAAAATAAGCAAAACTATACATTTTAAAAAAAACAAAAAAACTTTATGGGCTATGTAAATAGATCATCTACAAAACCTTTATGCAAGCAAAAAATGAGTGCATAATGTCCTTTTAAGTGCCCCTTTAAGTGTATTTTCAACACTGAAACTGTAATCTAAATATTAAGTCACGTTTTGTTTTTCTCTTTGTTTTTGTTATTGTCTCTGTGACAAAACAAGTTAAAGGTTATATGAAACCCAATATCTTTCTTTCATTACTCACATAGTGTAATGCTTGTGGGATATTTCACTATCAGACCAAACTTGGCCAGTAGTCTTCTTATCCCGGCGTCAAGCTGGAATATAGGGAATATCCCAGAGCAGAGAAAGTTTGCAAAATGAGGTAAGCGGTACTCATAATAGGCAGCTAGTCTTTGGCAGCAACAGGTAGGGAATCCAGCGGTATGGCAGTTTAAGGGTAAACCAATAGAGGGACCGGAAAAAGGCAGGAATTGGCAACAAAGGGAAACCGATAATTACAGTTCAGGAATAAACCAATAGAATGGTCAGGCAGGAAGAGTTCGTTAACAGTATAGCAATCCAATGGTTCAAGGGTTAAACAGGCAGAGTGGTCAGACAGGCAGAGTTCAGCAACTGTATGGCAACCCATTATTTTAGGGTTAAGCAAGCAGAGTAGTCAGACAGGCAGAGTTCAATAACAGTATGGCAATCCGGTACTTTAGGGGTTAAGCAAGCAGAGTAGTCAGACAGGCAGAGTTCAATAACAGTATGGCAATCCGGTACTTTAGGGGTTAAGCAAGCAGAGTAGTCAGACAGGCAGAGTTCAATAACAGTATGGCAATCCGGTACTTTAGGGGTTAAGCAAGCAGAGTAGTCAGACAGGCAGAGTTCAATAACAGTATGGCAATCCGGTACTTTAGGGGTTAAGCAAGCAGAGTAGTCAGACAGGCAGAGTTCAATAACAGTATGGCAATCCGGTACTTTAGGTGTTAAGCAAGCAGAGTAGTCAGACAGGCAGTGTTCAATAACAGTATGGCAATCCGGTACTTTAGGGGTTAAGCAAGCAGAGTAGTCAGACAGGCAGAGTTCAATAACGTTATGGCAATCCAGTACCTTAGGGGTTAAGCAAGCAGAGTAGTCAGACAGGCAGAGTTAAATAACGTTATGGCAATCCAGAATACAGTAACAATCACACCCAGGAGCACACTAAGTAAAGCCTATACTTGGGCAGCGATAGGTAGAAAGTGAGCAACTTACATAGGCGCAGGATTCGTGCCACAGGAGATCCTGACCAGCTTCAGAACGAAAGGAGCGTTCGGCGATGATGTCACTGCACACGCACACAGGAGCCGACTCTACCCTAGGCAACAAACAGAACAGCAGGCGCCGCGTCCCTAGCAACAGCTAGAGCGGCGCGGCGTGACATAGAGCATATAATTTTAAACAACTTTTCAATGTACTTCTATTTTCAAATTTGCTTTGTACTCTTGGTATCCTTTTTAGAAAATCATACCTAGGTAGGCTTAGAAGCTGGGAGCACTGGGAGCTAGCTTCTGATTGGTGGCTGCACATATATGCCTCATGTCATTGGCTTACAAATGCGTTCATCTAGCTTTCAGCAGTTCATTGCTGCTTTTTCAATAAATTATACAGAGACAATTAAGCACTATTGGAAAGTTGTTTTAAAAAAAAAATCTACGTTCTATTTAAATCATAAAAGAAAAAAAATGGGTTTCATGTCCATTCATGTTTTTCTTTATTAAAAGAAAAAAATAAATCAAAATATTTATGTTTATTTTATTTTTGTATTTTTTTTTTTTTTTTAATAATAGATGTTCATGGTCTAAATAAACCATCTGTTTACTATGCTTTTGGAGACTCCCAATAGAACTGTAGGAGTTGTCCCTAACAGCCAGTGGTGCATACGTGAGTTTTATGCACTAATTTGCATTTCTTGTTTGATGTTCAGGACTTGTGAATAAATACCAAACCTAATTTTAATAGGCTATAGAAAAGAAGCCATGTGCCTCAAATGTAAAAAGTAATCATATGATAAAACATGTTTATAGTATAAAAAAATATTGCTGAATATTGTTCTTTAATTGCTTGCTCTATATTCAACACAATCTTCCAAGTTACTTCTGTTATCAAATGTACTTTTTCTCTGGTTGAAGAGTATATTTAAATATGCTAAGGAGCGTGCACATATATTGAGCACTCTATGGCAGCAGTATTAAGAGCACCGCTTCTTAAAGGGACAGTCAACCCAAAAATTACTTTAACTTATTTAGATTAGTTAAATAATGATCTTTACAGTAAACTGTAGCCAAATTTTCATCTAAATAAACTTTGGCAGAAAATACACTTACTGATCTCATCTGGCCTTTTTGAAATGGCCGCCTGACCCCTCCTCCTCTGACGTCTCCCAAAAGCTTGTACTAACAGGATCCTGTCCTTTCTTCTCGTCCCTGCGCGCTCCTGCAATTTCAGCTCTCTAGCAGCTGTTCATACCCGGCACTCACTACCTCTCATCCATGCTGTGCGCTGTGTATTACAGAGAATGAGAGGCAGTGAGTGCCGGGCAGGCGGCGATGTGATGGTCTGTGCCCCAGATTATAATAGAGAAATAATATCCAACCAGGAGCTGACTGGGCACTAGAATAAAACAGACCTTACCAAGCAATTGTTATTATATTTTATGTTTTTTAGCAGATACCTAAATCCACATTCAACTTTATCTCAATTGATGTGGCTTGTGCCCCTGATTTTACAGCTGCGGTCCGTTACAGAAATACACCCTCCCTGCATTTGAGTGTCTGATGACCCCTTATAACCTGATTGCTCCCCAAAAAAGTAGGCACTTAGGTAGAAATAAATTTGCGCCCTTGCAGGTCTTAGAACATTTATCTAATGCGAGTGTGATCGCACAGTACTGGGACACCGGGCGCAAATTTATTTCTGCCTAAGTGCCTATTTTTTGGGGGAGCAATCAGGTTATAAGGGGTCATCAGACCCAGTGGCACATTGTCTTGTGTTTATCACTACACATGAGCTCAGCACACGCTACCTTGCCCACTGTCCTTTGTACCAGAGCCTGTCACAACACATGGACGCAGCACCCCTTCACCTTGCCCACTGGCTGTGCATGCACACACCACCTTACACACTGTCCTGTGCACCACGGTGTTTCACTACACATCACCCCTTTACCTTGTCCCACTGCAGCCACTGCCACACAGCCGCATCGAGCTTGTGCCCCTGATTTTACAGCTGCGGTCCGTTACAGAAATACACCCTCCCTGCATTTGAGTATCTGATGACCCCTTATAACCTGATTGCTCCCACCTTGGCACAAGAGGTGGTGTGATCTTACTCGCCTCCCAGACGCTGCTCCTGTTTCATCTAAAGGTTTGTGCCAGCTATGAACACACTGACAGCTTTGCACATGTGTATACAGACCTACACAAACTATAGTCATCTCTCAGCTTCCGTTTACATGGGATGTCCCTGCACACCGGTTGGTGTTTGTGGTGCTCTTAGCAAACGTTTTAGGTCCTAAAAAGATTTCTTAGAAACCAGTGAGTGTAATTTCATCTTCACTGTGATCAAACTCAACCAGCGGAGAGCAACAAATGTAACGTCTACTGTAAGAGCAAGCTGCAGATTTATCACATAACGTATTGTCCCGGACACACAGTATACAGGCTGTATATACAAGTATCCAGAGAATAAGTATTACTTAAATACCCAAACCTACATTATCTGAAGTACAAACAGCTGATCATGAGCGGGACCGCGCAGTCCTCCCATACAGAGCACCTTACCTCACGCTGGAATGTTATCAGTCTGCACCAGCCAATACCAAGGACGGCATGATTGGTTACCATAGCACAGGGTAAACAAACATAGAACCCAGAACAATGTGCTGAGAGAGAGAGCGCGATCACGGTCGTGATCATACATAAAAAGCAAAAATAACTACTATATAATAACATACTGTAGTGAACAATATGATAAAAATTAATCAAAGTGTGAATATATACACAGTGCATCTGATTTAGCTTATTACACAATCAAAAGTGTGCTCTGACTATAGCGGACCAATCTATACCCCCTGGTATCAATGTGACCGCTGTCAGAACAAACCTTAAAAGAGCTAATCCCACCGCCCTGGGTAAATTGGGAAACTAAACCCCCCTTCATATCTCATGGAATTGGTAGAAACTTAGATTTAAGCTTTAGAACATAGAAGATTCCTGCAGTCCTTTCATTTCTTGTAGCAGCAAGCATAATCTATAGTAGTATTCAATCCCCTCAGGGAGACCGTGTCCAGATCAAAAATCCGTCCTGCCTCCAAACATTATATATATACATACAGGGCCGAACATCTCCTCTAGTCTACAAATATATTTTTATTTTATTTTTCTTATTTTTAACTTTTTTCCTCTGGACTAGAAACATTCCTCCCCTGGGGCGCGATCCGATATACGGCGTAGTTTGCGGCGCAAGCGAGCCACGGCGCCCGCAGTTTCAGCTCGCATCTCGAGCTATCCAATATACGGCACCGTCAGTTGCTAACGTGCCGTAAGTCGGATAAACCAGCGATGTCCAGAAATCTGCGCAAGTACAAATTTCTGGCGTCGCCAGTGACTTACGCCACGTTAGAAACTGCTGGCGCCTACAAAACCTGACTAAAGTATGAAATCTCCCGTACTGTCTAACACGCCTCCCTAACATAGCCCGACACGTCTAACCCTCTATCCGCTATCCCCCCTCACTATCCTAACAATAAAAAAAGTTATTAACCCCTAAACCGCCGCTCCCGGACCACGCCGCTACCTAATAAAGTTATTAAGCCCTAAACCGCCTCTCCCGGACCCCGCGGCCATCTATATTAAATTATTTAACCCCTAAAATACTAAACTATCCCTACCACTAAACCTAAGTCTAACCCTACAAATAGCCCTGAAAAGGGCTTTTTGCGTGGCATTACCCCAAAGTAAACTGCTCTTTTTCCAGCACTTTTTGCCGGCCACCTATAATAAATGTATTAACCCCTAATCTAATCCCCCTACACCGCCGCCAGCTATATTAACTATATTAACTATATTAACTAATTATATTAGGGTTAATATAGTTAATATCGTTATTATATTATTTATATATTAAGTATAATAACCCTATCTAACTCTAACATCCCTAACTAAACTCTTATTAAGATAAATCTAATATTAATATTATTAATTAAAATATTCCTATTTAAATCTAAATACTTACCTATAAAATAAACCCTAAGATAGCTACAATGTAATTAATAATTACATTGTAGCTATTTTAGGGTTTATATTTATTTTACAGGTAACTTCGTATTTATTTTAACTAGGTACAATAGCTATTAAATAGTTAATAAATATTTAATAGCTACCTAGTTAAAATAATTACCCAATTACCTGTAAAATAAATCCTAACCTAAGTTAAAAATACACCTACACTATCAATAAATTAAACTACAAATATCTAAACTAAAATACAATTAAATAAACTAAACTAAATTACAAAAACAAACAAACACTAAATTACAAAAAATAAAAAAAAAGATTACAAGATTTTTAAGCTAATTACACCTATTCTAAGCGATGTCTTTATCCAAGCGGCAAGAAAGAAGATTGAAGATGCCGCTTGATGGAAGATGCTGTCGGATGGAAGAAGACTTTGCTGCCACTTGGATAAAGACATCGCCGGGATGAAGACTTCTTCTTTGCCGCTTGGATAAAGACATCGCCCGGATCGGATGAGGAGTTCGGCCCCGCTGGGTGAAGACAAGGTAGGGAGATCTTCAGGGGGGTAGTGTTAGGTTTATTTAAGGGGGGTTTGGGTTAGATTAGGGGTATGTGGGTGGTGGGTTGTAATGTTGGGGAGTGGTATTGTGCTTTTTTTTCAGGCAAAAGAGCAGTTTTCTTTGGGGCATGCCCCGCAAAAGGCCCTTTTAAGGGCTGGTAAGGTAAAAGAGCTTTGAACTTTTTTTCATTTAGAATAGGGTAGGGAATTTTTTTTATTTTGGGGGGCTTTATTATTTTATTAGGGGGCTTAGAATAGGTGTAATTAGCTTAAAAATCTTGTAATCTTTTTTTTATTTTTTTGTAATTTAGTGTTTGTTTTTTTATGTAATTTAGTTTAGTTTATTTAATTGTATTTTAGTTTAGATATTTGTAGTTTATTTAATTTATTGATAGTGTAGGTGTATTTGTAACTTAGGTTAGGATTTATTTTACAGGTAATTGGGTAATTATTTTAACTAGGTAGCTATTAAATAGTTAAGAACTATTTAATAGCTATTATACCTAGTTAAAATAATTAACAATTTACCTGTAAAATAAATATAAACCCTAACATAGCTACAATGTAATTATTAATTATATTGTAGCTATCTTAGGGTTTATTTTATAGGTAAGTATTTAGATTTAAATAGGAATATTTTAGTTTATAATATGAATTAGATTTATTTAATAAGAATTTAGTTAGGGGTGTTAGGGTTAGATAGAGTTAATATAGTTAATATAAATACTATAGTAACTATATTAACTATATTAACCCTAATATAATTATGGTTAATATAGTTAATATATATAATGTAATAACTATATTAACTATAATATACTTAGGGTTAATATAGATAATATAGCTGGCGGCGGGGTAGGTAGATTAAATTAGGGGTTAATAATTTTAATATAGATGGCGGCAGTGTAAGGGGCTTACATTAGGGGTTAATACTATTAATATAGGTGGCGATGGTGTAGGGAGGGCAGGTTATAGGGCAAAAGAGCTGTTTACTTTGGGGCAAAGCCCTGCAAAAGGCCCTTTTAAGGGCTGGTAATAGAGCTTATTACTTTAGGGATATTAGATTAGGGGTTAATAATATTAATATAGCTGGCGGCTGTATAGGGAGATTAGATTAGGGGTTAATAATTTTTATATAGGTGGCGGCGGTGTAAGGGGTCAGATTACAGGATAGATCAGGTAGATGGCGGCGGTGTAAGGGGTTCACATTAGGGGATAGATCAGTTAAATGGTGGCGGTTTTAGGGGCTCACAGTAGGGGGTTAGTTTATGTAGATGGCGACGGGGTCCGGGAGCGGCGGTTTAGGGGTTAAATACTTTATTAGGGATTGCGGCTGGGGATCGCGGTTGACAGGTAGATAGACATTGCGCATGCGTTAGGTGTTAGGTTTTATTTAGCAGATCGCGGTTGACAGGTAGATAGACATTGCGCATGCGTTAGGTGTTAGGTTTATTTAGCAGCTAGTTTAGGGAGTTACGGGGCTCCAATAGTCAGCGTAAGGCTTCTTACGGCTGCTTTTTGTGGCGAGGTCAAAATGGAGTTAGATTTCTCCATTTACGCCAAGTAAGTCCTTCCGCTGTATATTGGATACCAAACTGCGCTGGTTTGGTATACCTGCCTATGGCCCAAAAAACTACGGGCGACGGCAGAAATATACGCGCGTAACTTCTAGGTTACGCTGTATATAGAATACCAAACCAGCGCAAATATTGGCGTCGCCGGCTTTTGCGGGCGACGATTTTTATCGGATCGAGCCCCTGATTAATAACACACCCTTGTATATATTAGAAATATCAACCACTAACATTAGTTTACATTACATCCATTGACTATATTATCTATAGCATTATGATTAATGTTAAACATGGATGAATGCCATGTTTCTTAATTATTTATAGTTTGGATGGATTGAAGGGCATTTTCAAATATATCTGTAGCCCTGTAACTACGGGAATTTTAACTATAAAATTGAGATGATATAATGATAATGTGTCAAAACCTGTCATTTCTGTATGTATGCTACTAGACAACCAGTTAATTAAATTCAATTAAATTTGAAAGTGAATTGAGTTATTTTTTATTTATTTAAATACAAAGTATGTATGAAGGTGAACTACTAATATCTAATTGGTACAGTTGTTGAGTAACATACCATCAATCTTTTCGGCACAGAGAGGTTTACGTGAGGACTATAGGGTGCAGAATATGGAACCTCCTGAGTCAGTTGCTTCAGGCCTTTTGCCGCCTGACAGAATGTGTTTAATAATGTGGACGACACATATCACACGGGATTCCTCAAGGCAGAGAGAACATCTGTCTTTGAATCCAAGTGATAAAAGGAGGTTTGCCCAGAAGCATTTCATAAATACAATTGTGCCAGTGTTACAGATTTTCACTGTTGCAGTGCCAGATTGTCAGATGGAACAGATTGCCAGCTAATGAAGCCAATGTAACACATTTACGGGAATGCAAGAACACAAAATTAGATGGATTTGTTGGATGCCAGTCATTACAGTTTACTGGCTATTTATCAGCCAGATCTGACTCAAGAACCCACTGACGTCTGGTTGACAAACTGTAATAAACCTATTTACTCTAATGACCAATTAGTGACCAGTTCGTTTTGCCTCTTAATTTATACATATCTGATCAATCTCTGCCCCAACATCTCTTCTCTCACATATTTTTTGACCTCTTAAAGGGATATGAAACCCAAAAAATGTTTTTGTCATTCAGAGCATACTATTTAAAAAAAAAGTTTCTAATTTACTTCTATAATCCAATTTTCTTTGTTCCCATGATATTCTTTGTTGCAGAGATACCTAGGTAGGCATCTGGAGCACTGCAAGGCAGAAAATAGTGCTGCCATCTAGTGCTCTTGCAAGTGGATAACACTGTTGCAAAACAGCTGCCGTCTAGTGCTCCAGAAATGGTCAGACTCCTAAGCATACGCCTCTGCTTTCAACAAAAGATATCAAGAGAAATAAGAACATTTTATAATAGAAGTAAATTAGAAAGATGGTTAAAATTGGATGCTCTATCTGAATTAGTAAAGAAAAATTTTGGGTTTCGTATCCCTTTAAAATGTAATATTCCCTGAGAGTTGTATACCCACTGCATTTTTTATGTAACATGTCTCAATATTGATATGCTTTTCTTATTTGCAATTTAATGATTCTCAATCGAGTTGTGTAAAGGTTTATAATATCTTCATTACATTTAGGCAAATGCAGTGCATACATTGTACTTTAAAAGAATATTGTTAGATTCCTCTAATCAGACTATTCCTATTTTTTCCCTGCATACGCTATCTACCTGATTACTAATGCAAAGGGCTAATAAACACAGGTCAAAGGGACATACAAAGTTGAAAGTATGCAAGGACTGTACATTGCCTCTGGGAAGCACCCAGGAACTGATATGAGAGGTGCTTATGGTGCTTACTCTCTTGGGCACTAGCTTGATTGATAGGCAAGGCAGTGAATGGTATGTATCCACCAATCAGTACTGCTGTAACCTCTGAGACTGGCAGTGGATGCAATCACAACGTTTCAAATCTTGTAGTTAATAAAGGATTTTAAAACAACTCTAATCAGAACTATTGAGTCAATTTTAGCACCATGTGGTTGAGTTTCAAAAACACCACAATTTGAAATATCTCAAACTAACTACTTTCCAATGTTGTGTGTTTAATGATTGCTAGTCAGAAATATTATAGCATATTTAACCTAAAGGAATTCAATTTTTTTTAGTACAGTAGAAAAAAAGAAATACAGGTAGCCCTCAGTTTACGCCGGGGTTAGGTTCCAGAAGGAATGGTTGTAAATCGAAACCGTTGTAAATTGAAACCCAGTTTATAATGTAAGTCAATGGGAAGTGAGGGGGAGAGGTTCCAGGCCCCTCTCAAAATTGTCATAAGTAACATCTAATACATTATTTTTAAAGCTTTGACATGAAGACTTTAAATGCTAAACAGCATTATAAACCTAATAAAATAATCAGACAACACAGAATATGTAATTAAACTAAGTTAAATGAACAAAAACATTTGCTAAACAGCATTATAAACCTAATTAAATAAACACACAACACAGACTTCACTTGCATTTTTCTGCAAACAGTTCTTTCTATGCATTCCAATCTGGAATGATTTATAGACAGGAAGATCTTGTTCCTTTGAAATCTGCTCCATAGCTCAGGTCTGGTTAAACTGATTAATTTCAGCTTACTTGGCTTTGCTGCAACACAAGCGGATAGCTCCACCTACTGGCTATTTTAATAAATGCACTGCTTCTCAATGCTTTTCAATAGCAGTCGCATGACTGGAAAAAAAGGTTGTTATTCTGAAACGGTGTAAATTGAACCGTTGTAAAACGAGGGCCACCTTGTATACTCATATTTAAACATTTTACAGAATATAAGAGATATTAAACTCAAAATTGAATCCCTCAAAAATAAATAAATACATTAATGTAATTAGTAAAGCTGAAACTACTTTGTTATTTTTGGCTGCTTTCGCTGTAAAAACCCACTGGAAATTGTACTTGTTCTACACCCCCTATAGACACTTAGGGGCAGATTTATGAAGATGCGGGTGGACATGATCGGCTGTATCGGATCATGTCCGCCCGACATCGATAAATGCCAACAGCATACGCTGTCAGCATTTATCATTGCGCAAGCATTTTGTGTGAAATGCTTGTGCAATGCCGCCCCCTGCAGATTTACGTAGCAGGGGGTGTCAATCATCCAGATCGTATCCAATCGGGATGATTGCTGTTCGCCGCCTCAGAGATGGTGGACGAGTTAAGGAGCAGCAGTCTTAAAACCGCTGCTTCTTAACTTAAGTTTCCGGCGAGCCAGAAGGCACACGCGGAAACAGCTGCATTCGCAGCTACATAAATCGGCCCCTTAGGCTCAAATTTTGTAACCTAAGTATGATGTAAAAAGTTGCAAATTGCCTAAGCCAGCTGAGTGGCGATTGCTTAGAGCAGTGCACATACTCATTTACAGCTAACAGATCACAATCAAGACAAAGAATCTCATCAGGGTTTTAAACACTTTTAGAACTTTTATTTTGCACGTAGATCTTTTGCAATAGAGTACTTAAAGAGACATTATAGTACAAGAATGAAATGCTCTAACTCATTCGACTGCTGCTGCTGCTCAGGAACTTTGTAGGGGTTAAACACATAGCATTGAAGGGTCGCTGAAAGCATTAGACCAGTCTGAAAAATGTAAATGTATTCAATTAGTACCTGTTTATTGGTTTAAATATAAATAACACTGGCAAAATCATATACAAAAACGATACAATTATTTATTAAAATAGTATTTTGGGTTACATTCCTTAACATTACAAAACAGAAGCCATTCAAGTGTAATTTTTGCTTATTTTTGTCAGCATTTAAAATTTCATTGATTATGCCATGCACTCATAATTTCATTGATTCTGACATGATGCATGATGCAGTGCACCATTGGCTTAAAGGGACACTGTACCCAAAAAAATTCTTTTGTGATTCAGAATGAGCATGAAATTTTAAGGAACTTTATAATTTACTCCTATTATCAAATTTTCTTCATTCTCTTTGTATCTTTATTTGAAATGCAAGAATGTAAGTTTAGATGCCGGCCCATTTTTGGTGAACAACCTGGGTTGTCCTTGCTGATTGGTGGATAAATTCATCCACCAATAAAAAAGTGCTGCCCAGAGTACTGAAACCAAAAAAAGCTTAGATGCCTTCTTTTTCAAATAATGATAGCAAGAGAACGAAGAAAAATTGATAATAGGAGTAAATTAGAAAGTTGCTTAAAATTGCATGCTCTTTCTGAATTGCAAAAGAAAAAAAATTGGGTACAGTGTCCCTTTAAATACACTTACAGACCATGATAAAGATGTAACTGCATTTCATAAAATGCTGCAGACATGCATCAGTGTATTTGTATTGGTGTCGGACTATTCCACTGGTTGCGGTCTGTATGGTCTATCATGTGACACTTCACAAATGTGCTAATTCTGCAAAGTTTTACATGCAGCATGTTTCAAATGCCAGACTTTTATTACATTGGAAATAATAAGTAGAATTTCAAAGCCTATTATATATGCCTCTTGTCATGTGTAAGGGGATGTTTTTGTATTGCTCTCAGTAATGCATTGCTGCTTCTTCTACAAAGGATACCAAGAGAATGAAGCAAAACTGATAATGGAAGTAGATTGGAAAGTTGTTTTAAAATGTATGCTGTGTCTAAATCATGAAAGAAACAATGTGGGTTTCATGTCCTTTTAATATAAGAGCACATCTATGCTGTTGACAACATTGCTTTATAGCTAATCTATCCCTTAGTGGTACAGGACATGAAACCCTAAGATTTTTTTAAAAGTTTCATGTTTATTTCTATTATCAAATTTACTCTTTTGGCATCTTGTGTTGAAAAGCAGGTAGGTAGGTTCAGGAGCATGCACATGTCTGCAGCACTGTATGTCAGCAGTTTTGTAAGAATATTTTAACAATATTCTACATTTGCAAAATCATTAGATGGCAGCACTCTTTGTTAGTTCTCCAAGCACGTGCAAGCTTACAGTAGGTATGTTTATCAACAAAGAATACCATCAGACCTAACCTAACCCAATTGGAAAATGTTTTAAAAAGGCGTGCTTTGTCTGACTCACAAAAGGTACAATTGCAGGTTTGATGATGTCTTATAAATGTTTAAACCCATATTCAGCCTAATATATCGCTGATGTCATTATGCTAGGTATGTTGTACTTTAATGTCACTTGTTAAAACTTTTCTCATGAATAAAATAAGCATTAAAAATGAGTTCAGTTTTGAGACAAGCAATAGTGAAAAACAATATGAAGGAATTATGGTATTGAAATGTTTCTTTCTGCAATTTGCTAGAATATCATTTTGCAGTGGACGTATATAATAATGTGAATAGCATGTGTCACTTTTTATTTGGTTGCAGTACTGTACTTTGATAGCTGTCAGTAAAGCTCACTTACACTAAAGGGATACAAATATTCATGATTCAGACTGAATCCAATTTCCAATTCACCTATTATCAAATTGACTTTGTTTTTTTATTTGTTATCCTTTGTTTAAAAGCTTGTACGTTGGCTCAGGATCATGCCTGTATCTGGAGCAGTATATTGCAGCAGTTTTGCCAGAATATATTTAACAATAATATACATCTGCAAGAGCACTAGGTGGCAGCAGTGTTTGCAGCCATGTAGCGCTCCACACAAGTGCAACAAATTATACCAAGAGAATGAAGCAAGTAAGTTGGAAATCGTGTTCTCTGTCTAAATCATAAATGGGGTTTAGTAGTAGCTGTACACTGAACTTTAGTGAAAGCACACATTTATTGTCACTTTGTCACTTTGTCAGGTCATATAGTGGCAGCTTTAACATTTGTAAGTTTGTGCGATGAAAATGAATTCACAATCTATCACTCAGTGTGTAAGCAAACTCATTAGAAATGTAAAGACAGTTGAAAGTCGAGATACAATTTCATTAGTAAAGTTGTGTTTTATCTTGCTTGAAAGTAAATGTAATACTCTATCTCTTTGCATTAATTTGGTTTATGCATTTCTGAGCATCATCTCTTTTAATACAATTGCACCTCCTTGAATCTCAGCTGGAAGCAAGCGGAGGCAGGTGATCTAGCCAACTCTAATTACCGTATTCACTTCCTATCCTGGTGACTCAGCATTCTTTCCTGTGTACAATCACTGAGCACAGTTCTAAGTGTTGTATTTATGGTATTTATTTTTTTACAGAACCCCAGCTGAAAGGAATTGTCACAAGGTTATTCAGCCAGCAGGGCTTCTTCCTGCAGATGCACCCAGATGGCAGCATTGATGGGACAAAGGACGAAAACAGTGACTACAGTAAGGACAAAAAATCACCATTTGAATCCCATTTACAAATCAAATTTACTGCCTGATGATGTCCCTGATGCAGATTTGTCTACCCAAACCACTTCAGGAGCTCTAAAGTTGTTTATCACATTTAATGTGTTTGTTAGTAAATTTCCAAACATCCAGAAGTATTCATAACTCCAGGCTGTTTAATTATATATATTTATATATTTATACACACACTTTTTTTTAATTATTATTATTAATTTTTTTTTACAAATAAAATTATTCAAAGGTACCCTTTTTTCCTGCCAGTAAGTCACAGTCTTCTCTGCATGCATCTTTGGTTTGGTTTTTGTGTTCTAGTTTGCATGTATACGTTGTATTATAACATGTAAATATTGTTTAAATTAAAGTGATGATAATAAACTTTCCCCTTTGCTTAAACAGATATGGAATGTTAGTGCTATTTTAGTAGTTTAATTCATCAGTTGTAATGAAGATACGCTATAACTTACTTTTTGATGTAGCGCTGAAATTCAAATTCCCTGAGCTCTGCCGCCAACTTCAAAAGTAATATTTTAGTTGAGTTAACGTTTTGAAATATTCTCCAATCTGTGCTCTAGTGACAACAAAAGTGCTGTATGTTTAGGCAAAGGGGGAAGTTTACTGTCACTTAAAGGGATATGAAACCCAATTTCTTTTCTTTCATGATTCAGATAGAGCATGCAATTTTAAGCAACTTTTTCATTTACTCCATTTAACCACCAATCAGCAAGTGCTACTCAAGTTCTGAACCAAAAATGGCCTGGCTCCTAAGCTTACATTTCTGCTTTTTCAAATAAAGAAATCAAGAGAATGAAGAAAAAAAATATTAGGAGTAAATTAGAAAGTTGCTTAAAATTGCAAGCTCTATCTGAATTGTGAAATAGAAAAAAATTGGGTTTTATATCCCTTTAAATAAGATGTTGTATACGCTTGGTCCAATTCCCTCATCTAGATGTCCCATTTTACACATGCAAAAATACTATTATTCTTAAATCCAATTCTTTTCCAGTGCAAAGTAGTTTGGATAAATGGTTTTGTACCTGCAAACTTTAACCCCTTGTAGTATAAAAATGAAAAGCTTTATTTTGTCATATTTATTTTACTATGTTTTAACCTCTGCAAAGGGTTAAGTACATAGTCACAATAGTGCTTTCTGTGCAGGATATAGCTAGTGAGCAAATGAGAAACGGTCAAACATACTTATGCGCAAGTCACTGGATGTATTGTTATCTGGAGCTAAAATGGGGCTTAATATTTAACCTGTTTGAAGCACTTAAAGGGACACAACCCAAATTTTTTTTCTTTTGTGATTCAGATAGAGCATGCAATTTTAAGCAACTTTCTAAATTACTCCTATTAGCAAATGATCTTCATTCTCTTGGTATCTTTATTAGAAAAGCAAGAATGTGAGTTTAGATGCCGGCCCATTTTGGCGAACAACCTGGGTTGTTCTTGCTGATTGGTGGATAAATTCATCCACCAATAAACAAGTGCTGCTCAAGGTTCTGGACTTTCTTTTTCAAATAGAGATAGCAAGAGAATGAAGAAAAATTGATAATAGTAGTAAATTAGAAAATTGTTTAAAATTGCATGCTCTATCTGAATCACAAAATAAAAAATGTGGGTTCAGTGTCCCTTTAAATATATAGTAAAAAATGAAAATGATCTTTTTAAGAACATAGTTTACCACTTACATGTGTTTGCCTATAAGCTGCATATGTACTAACAAAAATAAAATAGCTACTTGGTATTGCTGCTCAAGTGATATATCCTGCACAGTCAAAACACGGCTACATATTCACATAAATGAGGAATCAATGATATTCTATGTAAAAATCATCCTTTTGTTAAGAAACAATTAAAATCCACTTACAGTTCAGTAGTGCATTGAACTGCATTGAATATTTAGCTGAGTATTTGACTGTGGAGGATGTATCACTCGAGCAGCAATACCAAGGGGTAAATTTACCATTTCTGCAGATGGACAGGTTCACAGGTAGGGAACCTGTCCACCTTCAATCGCCACTTGCAATGTTTCATCACACAGGTAAATTAATGCCGCCCCCTGCTCCGGCACAACCAATTGTGCTGGAGCAGGGAATGTCAATCAATCCAAACGAGCAAGTGTTGGGGTGATTGATCTCGCCTCTTCTGAAAGGAAAAAAGAAGCGAACCTGCTCCACATAGCCCAAAAAGCTGCAAATTCAGCTTAATACGTTTACCATGAAGTAGCTGCTTTATATCATTCACAATATTTTATTTTTGTTAGTACATATGTGGGGGGCATCTTTCTAACCCTTAGTGGATCTGACTTCTTTTAGTGTGGCTCCTGCCTATGTAGTTTATAGAAGTCTTGTTTTGTTTTCTCTTGCTTCTGAAATAGCTCTTTTTCTTTCTTGGTTTAGCACACCTTAAAAAAAAAAAAAAAAAAAAAAAAAAAAAAGGTTTAAATACACCTTTGGGAGTGCTATCACTGAGACCAAATAGTTACACAAAACAGGAGGTATTGGCGCACATCCACTTGCAAATAAAACATTTTTTTTGAATACAGCAAAAATCACCTATGTCTTTGTATTAAAATTGGGACCTTAGTCACACAATATGGCCGTATTGTACTTAGCCAGTCAACAACTTAAAGGGTGTCCCAATGTTGACTGGTCCTAACACAGTAATACTTTGTCTTTATGAGCTGGATCATTCCAGCTTCTATCTTTAAAATAGAATAAAACTCCTTGGCTTGATATGCAACTCTATTACACTGTCATTATCTAAGTCTAACCCTAACCCTAACCCCCCCTAACTTAAATATAATTTAAATAAATCTAAATAAAATTACTACAATTCACTAAATTATTCCTATTTAAAACTAAATACTTACCTATAAAATAAACCCTAAGATAGCTACAATATAATAATAATACTAAAACTAATACTAATAATTACATTGTATTTAGCTTAGGATTTATTTTTATTTTACAGGCAAGTTTGCATTTATTTTAACTAGGTACAATAGTTATTAAATAGTTATTAACTATTTAATAGCTACCTAGTTAAAATAAAGACAAATTTACCTGTAAAATAAATCCTAACCTAAGTTACAATTACACCTAACACTAAACTATAATTAAATTAATTACCTAAACTAAATACAATTAATTACAATTATAAAAAATTATCTAAAGTACGAACCCCCCCCACTAAATTACAGAAAATAATAAAATAATTACAAGAATTTTAAACTAATTACACCTAATCTAATCCCCCTAATAAAATAAAAAAGCCCCCCAAAATAATAAAAAGCCCTTCCCTACACTAAATTACAAATAGCCCTTAAAAGGGCCTTTTGCGGGGCATTGCCCGAAAGTAATCAGCTCCTATTACCTGTAAAAATAAAGTACAATACCCCCCAACATTAAAACCCACCACCCACACACCCAACACTACTCTAAAACCCACCCAATCCCCCCTTAATAAAACCTAACACTAACCCCTTGAAGATCACCCTACCTTGAGACATCTTCACCCAGCCGGGCCGAAGTCATTAACGAAGCCGGGAAGAAGAGGCCCTCCAGACGGGCAGAAGTCTTCATCCAGACGGCATCTTCTATCTTCATCCATCCAGCGTGGAGCATCCTCTTCAAACGAAGTCCAACTGAAGAATGAAGGTTCCTTTTAAATGACGTCATCCAAGATGGCGTCCCTTGAATTCCGATTGGCTGATAGAATTCTATCAGCCAATCGGAATTAAGGTAGAAAAAATCCTATTGGCTGATGCAATCAGCCAATAGGATTGAGCTGGCATTCTAGTGGCTGATTGGATCAGCCAATAGAATTTGAGCTCAATCCTATTGGCTTATTGCATCAGCCAATAGGATTTTTTTTACCTTAATTCTGATTGGCTGATAGAATTCTATCAGCCAATCGGAATTCAAGGGACGCCATCTTGGATGACGTCATTTAAAGGAACCTTCAGTTGGACTTCGTTGGAAGAGGATGCTTCACGTCGGATGTCTTGAAGATGGAGCCGCTCCGTGCCGGATGGATGAAGATAGAAGATGCCGCCTGGATGAAGAATTCTGCCTGTCTGGAGGACCTCTTCATCCCGGCTTCGATGAAGACTTCTGCCCGTCTGGACGACCACTTCGCCCGGCTTCGTTGATGACTTTGGCCTGGCTGGGTGCAGACTTCTCAAGGTAGGGTGATCTCCAAAGGGTTAGTGTTAGGTTTTATTAAGGGGGTATTGGGTGGGTTTTAGTGTAGGGTTGGGTGTGTGGGTGGTGGGTTTTAATGTTGGGGGGGTATTGTACTTTTTTTTACAGGTAATAGAGCTGATTACTTTGGGGCAATGCCACACAAAAGGCCCTTTTAAGGGCTATTTGTAATTTAGTATATGGTAGGGCTTTTTATTATTTTGGGGGGCTTTTTCTTTTATTAGGGGGATTAGATTAGGTGTAATTAGTTTTAAAATTTTTTAATTATTTTATTATTTTCTGTAATTTAGTGGGGTTTTTTTTTCCGTATTTTAGATAATTTTTAAAATTGTATTTAATTGTAGTTAATTTAGGTAATTAATTTAATTATAGTGTAGTGTTAGGTGTAATTGTAACTTAGGTTAGGATTTATTTTACAGGTAAATTGGTCTTTAACTAGGTAGTTATTAAATAGTTAATAACTATTTAATAACTATTGTACCTAGTTAAAATAAATACAAAGTTGCCTGTAAAATAAAAATAAACCCTAAGCAAGATACAATGTAACTATTAGTTATATTGTAGCTATCTTAGGGTTTATTTTATAGGTAAGTATTTAGTTTTAAATAGGAATAATTTAGTGAATTATATTAATTTTATTTAGATTTATTTAAATTATATTTAAATTAGGGGGGTGTTAGGGTTAGGGTTAGACTTAGTTTTAGGGGTTAATAACTTTAATATAGTGGTGGCGACGTTGGGGGTGGCAGGTTAGGGGTTAATAATTGTAGTTATGTTGCGGCGATGTCGGGGCGGCAGATTAGTGGTTAATAAGTGTAAGATTAGGGGTGTTTAGACTCGGGGTTCATGTTAGGGTGTTAGGTGTAGACATAAAATTATTTCCCCATAGGAATCAATAGGGCTGCTTTTTTGCAGGTGTTAGGTTTTTTTTCAGCCGGCTCTGCCCCATTGATTCCTATGGGGAAATCATGCACGAGCACGTTTTTCCAGCTCACCGCTAACGTAAGCAGCGCTGATATTGAGGTGAGATGTGGAGATAAATTTTGCTCTCCGCTCACTTTTTTGCGGCAAAAGCCAGGTTTGTAGAAAACCCGTAATACCAGCGCTGTCAGTAGGTGAGCGGTGAGGGAAAACTGCTCGTTAGCACCGCACCCCTCCTAACGCAAAACTCATAATCAAGGTGATAGTTTTGGAGTGCTATCAATGAGACTTTGTGGATATGTGTTTAACCATTTTCCATTGGTTAAAGCACTGCACCCACGCTCAGATGTGCTCATGACTGTGTATTGGAGTTGTATATAAAACTAGGGAGTCTCATTCAATTTTAAAGACTGGCTAAGCAGATAGTATGAGTAAGATCCCACATTAAATAGAAAAGCATAGTAGATTTTTTAAGTATTTAAAATGTTTTTTGTTTTTGTAAAAATAGATATGCACCAATACCCCTTGTTTTGTGATATAGATCATTTGTTTAATATTTTCTTTCTTGGAGGCACTTCAGAAAACATGAGTATTTTTAAAGGCACACAAGGTTTTATGTCTCTCATTTGATTGCATTTGCTCTTTATTTAAGAATGGGTTGGCTTTCCAGGACACCAGGCGATTTCCCAGTATGCTGCAGAAACTGGGACTGGCTAGCTACAATTTAAGGGGTTGGGGGTGCTGGTGAGGAGGTGTGATTGTATCTTTTCTCCTCTGAGCTATACATGTTAAGGTCATAAAGTATTTCCCTTTAAGTTTTATTTCCCAGATTATGTAACATTTAGTAGCTCTCCTTTGAATGGTGTCTAGTCAAGTCTCACTGTGAGACAGTGTGACACTGTTTAGAGTGTCTTCTACAGATCAGACGGCAGATAATCATTTTTTCACTGTCAAAGGGAGTGTAGGGACTGTGCAGGGTGCCTGTATAACAATCTAGCATTTGTTTTATTACAAACTAATATCATTTAAGTCTGAAATAAAAAATATTGCAGGGAGTAGTATCCCAGTAATCCCCTTGAAAAAAATGGGGCACGTGCATTCCACAAACCTAATTCATTTTTCCATGGCTGCTTTTTATTCCCAGTCCTGCCCTGATTTAGGAACGTTTGGCACTTGAATCCATATTTGCATGAATAGTATAAATGACTGTGGGCACAATTTTGTGTGATATCACCCAGGCCCATTTATCCTCCTCATATTGCCACTTTAAATGATGGCACTCGTATCAAGGTCTAGTTAAAGAAATTGTTTAAAATAATATAGTAGTTCTACAAAACACTAAAATTAAACAAGTGAAAGATAAAAGAAAAAACTGCTGGTATATATTCTAGTCACAAAAATAAGGATATAATCATAAAATAATGAAAAATATATAGTCTTATTTTTGTGCACTGTATACACAGTTTGTATAATATATTCACTTTACTGTCATGATATTGGGCGAATGATGAGGGGAAGTGATTTGTCGTCGTCCCCTATTATGCTGTGCTTTGTGATTTGGTAGTGACTTATAGCCTATGTGACCAATTGCCTGAACGTTCGGTGTGTCCTTATGTTAAACACGTAAGTAAACTGTTAGAGCTCCCAAGAAGCAGGGGCATCACTTTTCTTTGTAGGAACTGCATTGCTTGCAGCTCCCAAGTAGTACTTTACATTTGTGTTTTTACCTCTTTGCAGAGGTTAAACACATAGGGGCCAATTTAACAAGCCCCATATTGTGCCAAATGTAGCTGTTTCCACGCCAACCTTTCAGGCTCGCCTGAAACTGGAGTTAAGAAGCAGCGGTCTTATTGGCCGCGGACGTACAGGGGGCGGCATTGCACAAGCATTTCTAGTGAAATGCTTGTGCAATGATAAATGCTGACAGCATATGCTGTCGGCATTTATCGATGTGCGGCGGACATGATCGCTACAGCGGATCATGTCCGTTCGCACTTTGATAAATTGGGCCCCATAGGGCTAGATTACAAGTGCAACAAAAACAATAGTGCATGTTGAATTATCTTTTGCACAACTTATATATTGAAATTGTATATATTTATTGAAATCGTAAGTAGCAAAAAGCAACATTGTTAACAGGAGACAGTTCACTTTTAACATTTCTTTCTAAAACACATTACAGTGTAGATAATAATAAACAGAATCATTATTACGTACGTAAACATTATTTATAATGCCCTGTTAAAGTAATTTAGCAGGACAAACACATTACAGTATGTGTGACAACTGAAAATTAAAGTTTACCTCAAATTTCATCTCATTCCCCTCAGGACATCAGCATTACTAAACAAAATCCATACCTTATAAGGTGCATCTCTAAAGTCAAAGAAATGTCTACTCCCTCAGCTATATAACCTTTAGTAATGCTATTTTGTGTATCTCGAGGAATGTTATGCACAACTCCCAGTCAATTCACCAATATCCACAGTTTAAAAATCCACCTTACAAAGAAACATACATTATTGTTTTGTTATTTTTTAAGCTCGAGCATAGAATGTAAATCTACTACGAGAAAGGAATTCTATGACAACCTCAGATAAACACAATGGGGCCTATTTATCAAAGGTCTTGCGGACCTGATCCGACAGTGCAGATCAGGTCTGCAAGACCTTGCTGAATGCGGAGAGCAATACGCTCTCCGTATTCAGCATTGCACCAGCAGCTCACAAGAGCTGCTGGTGCAACGCCGCACCCTGCAGACTCGCGGAAAATGGGCCGCCGGCAGGGAGGTGTCAATCAACCTGATCGTACTCGATCGGGTTGAATTCCGGCGATTCCTGTCCGCCTGCTCAGAGCAGGCAGACAGGGTTATGGAGCAGTGGTCTTTAGACCGCTGCTTCATAACTGCTTTTTCTGGCGAGTCTGAAGACTCGCAAAGAACATGGGCCCACAAGCTCCATTCAGAGCTTGATAAATGGGCCCCACTGTATGAAATGATTATATTATAGGAGAATAATAAAAACTATAAGCTAGGATATACATGATTTTCCAACTCCTGTAATGTCCCTGAAGCTCCCCTCTCTAAAACCATAGATTGATGGGAAATAAAAAGAGGGGTGCAACACATCTTCATCCCCCTTAGATATGCCGTTGAACCTCTGCCCTGTCTCCACCTCTGCTTCCCTCTTTTTCATTTCACCATTTTTGTTCCTGTCACCCTGTACCCTACGTCTTTGTTAAAAGTAAATTAGTCCATTACATCCGTAAGGCCCCCCAAGTCATCTGTCTGGATACAGACAGCCTCCATGTTCTAACCACAAATCCCAAGATTCCCACACCATGCTGTGAATAGCTTGTTTTGTGGCTAATATGACATATATAGAAATATCTAGCAGGTTTAGTTAATCTCTTTAGTCCTGAAATAGTCCAGTTTCAACCCTTAAAGGGACAGTATACACCAATTTTCAGATAACTGCTGTAATAGACACTTCTATAAAGAAAAAGATGCACAGATACTGATATAAAAATTCAGTATAAACCTGTTTAAAAACGTACTTAGAAGCTCTCGTTTTTAGCTTGGTAGAAAATGCAGCTGGAAAGCCCACTGCAAGTAGGAAATAAGACACCCCCCTTCCCCTTCTTTTGTATATGAAAAGACCCTTTACACAAACAGGAGCAAGCTGGAGTAGGTATCTGATGGTATTCTCCTAAAACTTTGGGGCTTGGTTTGGAGTCTGAAAATCAGAGCAATGTTATTTAAAAATAAGCAAAACTATACATTTTTTAAAAATCAACAACTTTATGGGCTATATAAATAGATCATCTACAAAACAGTTATGCAAAGAAAAAAATAGTGTATAAAATTGCTTTAATACTTCTTCAGTTTGCCCCAAAGCGATCCCTCTGCCGGGTTGCTAAATATTTTAACCAAAGCACATTAACACGTCCAAAATGTTTTTAGCCTGCCCTATACATTTAATAGATATTACACAGGAAGCACTATTAGTGCACTAATTGTGCTTGTATTACAAGTGGTGAGTTTTTTTGTAATCAAGTACCATCCAAAATACCTCTGTAAAATGTAGCACTTTTCAAAACCTGATGCAAACCATTGTATATAGTACAGAACTACATGAAGAACTGTACTGCTTGCACACCCTCGACTTAGATCACTCTCTGCTTAGCACTCAAGCAATATTCAACATGAATTTTACTGCGCACCTTTGTAGCACCCGTGCTATCCAACATGCAGATAGTAGCGTACCCTAGACTATGATTCAAGTGGACTTGTAATATGAGCTCAATAATAAATGTGCAATAGATTGAATTTGAGCAAAGTTAACGCACAACAGTGCTAATATTTTTGCGCTCCACTAACCAAGGCCATTTTTGCAGTAGAATATCTCTTTAACTGAATAACATAAATATTGCAAGGTGAAAACTTTCTAAATTCCTAAGAAAAGTTACAGTAAGCATAAATACTAGATGCCTTCGATAAATAACTAGCTCTGTCTAAATTACCCCCACCAGAAAATGAATTAACATCCTACATATCATTGTAAAGCTGTGAATCTAAGACACTCCTCTCTGCAAAGACTGTTATCGTCTCATTATGACCTTCCTTTTTATTATAAGCGGGTGACTAATTAAACAAACGGGCATTAGAAGATGATGGAGTGGAAATGAGCGACATTTACCTCTGTTTCTAAGCTGAAGAGATGCAGCTGTAAAACATAAAAGTCCACAGAGCTCTTCAGATCAGACCAAATCATTTAGACTCAGTTAACCTATGTAGAAAAAGTGTGGATATTATTAAACATTTTATTATGCGTTTCTTTAATGAGATTTAAGTAGAAGCATTAGCACCGGGAATATAATTGCCTCTTGGATTATTAATTGCATGGTTAACCAAGAGCATGTAATAAATAAGAGATGCTGGAACTGTGCTTGTGATATAAAAGGTAAACTAAATATTAAGATAAAATAGATGAACATGATTGCAAAAGCAGTTTCAGGTTTTAGATGCTGCATTTTACATCACAAAACAGGAAACCAATATGTATTGGGACCTTCAATCTTAGAACTTGCCTGAGGACAGTAATTTACAAACAGATTGTGGCTTTGCATGTTGGGAAAGTTACACTTTGCATCATTATATGTATTGCCTTGCTACAAGTAGGTAAACATGCTAGTGTTATATATTCTTTTAATGCACTAAATAGCAATTGACCTTGTACAGTCATTACTTACAAATGAATTATCCTGGTGGTAAAGTCATTATGCAAATTACTTTAAATTAGATCATTGCATATTCATCAGATTCTAGCAATCCTTTGCAGGCAAGAATCAGTCATGTACATATTACACATAACTGTTATGGGCTACAATCTAACAGAGTGGTGTGCATAGGTTTTATATCACTGTATAATAATTAGCACTTTTGTAATAGTAAATTAACTTAGTTTACAGTAAATGCTCTTGCATAGAAAGGCAGTTTTATTATACTGCTATGGCTAAATGTTACATGACTCCTATACTTTATAACAGAATTATGTATCTAGATTTGGTGTGTTAGTCAATTTTAAATTAGTGTTCATTCTATTTCTATTTTATGCAGAAGTTAAAAGTAAAATTATTCAACTCTTGATTTTTTTATTGTGCAGATTATTAAAAGTGATATTAAACATCGTGAGATGGTTACTGTAATAGCCACTAACAATTTCATCATAGGTCATACGATAACTTGCTTCTAAACAATTAATATAAAATATATCTGCATATTCTCTGAATAATTATTGCTTTGATTTACAGTATGTGTCCCTTTTAATGCAACAATAAATTTGCACAAATATTTAAATATTATTAAAAGTAGACAGCTCTTAACAATTTTAGTTGTAATTGAACAAAAACTTATTTTGGGTAATAATAAGGGGAAATTTACAGATAAGTATTCACTTAGATAATAATATAAGGATTTATTAAATGATAGGAGTTGTGTCAATCTGTCATTTGATAATCATCACCATATTAATGTCTGCCGATAAGCCATGTTTGATTTCAATGTCTTTCACTTATCAAATTTAACAGCTAAAAGGGCAACACTTTCTGACTTATGTCTGAGTTTCCCCAAAAGTTTTAAACATGGGTTAAAAACACTGAAATTACCCCCCTGCTATATTGGATAACAACATCACTAAACAAATGCAAATGCTTTCTGCTCGACCAATTAAAGTTAAAATGTATAAAAAGCACATTTTCACTAATTGGAATTGGCAAAATCGATAACAGAACATTTACACATATTTCTGTAGTTTTGGAACATATTAATTGCATGAGTTCAGCCTTCAGGGGTATTAATAGCAGAAGATTTTTGAGATTGTGATCAAGGGAAGAACTTACTGACAACACCAGCTGAAGTTCAAAAATCATTATCTGCTGAAAACTAGTGCAAGACTGTTATCAACCCATATCAGGAAAATGAGATGATATGATAAATTATTACTGAATAAAGGATACATATACAATTGAAACATTTGATAAATAACAGACAATTACCAAATTCTCAGCTTTTAATGTAATTGGTAGTTTACACAACACTAGAGAACTGTCACAGGGGTCGAAAGACCCCAAGCAGATTGGTCTTGACACAAGGCCATGGCTTAACATAGACCTCAACATAACATTTTTATTGTAAGACAAAATGTAACACTTGTTTATAAAAAAAAAAATCATTGAATTTTAAAAAATGTTAAATCGTGTGAATGAACATAATTGTTAGTACAACTTAACTCTACATTTTCTAATTGTCAAAGAAATACTGAATTCTAAAATAGTAACAAACGCCAGTTAAAGGTCCCCAGCTTCATAAATTGTGACACTATTCATAGTTATCTAGGACTGTTTGTACAGCACTAGTTCAAGCCAATTCTATTATCAATAAATTTCAGTTCAGATTTTAAATATCTGTATGTACTAGTTACCATGTACATGTCAAAAAGTATAAAAGGCATTTTTAAATAATTTAGGGAAAACTGTACCAGGCTTATGATTTATTTTGGTATTGGATCTTTCTTGCCAAGTGCTAAAGAATCTACAAAAATATTTTCAGTGTTTTCCATTCTACTGTTTGTCTATAGAGGAAGTGAATTTGCCACTTAAGTAATATATAAATATGCTTTCTTTCAAAACATTCCCAGATATCTTGGTTGCTCCAAAATTTAAAAGGAGAAAAAAATCCAATAAAATAAGAGATCTAAAATATGAAAGAATAGGAAAATGTTTACAATTGTTATATTTAGTACACTCTTAATTAATCTAGCAGTAACATTCTGTATTTCTTCTACCTCAGCACTTTTCAATCTAATCCCAGTGGGTCTACGTGTGGTGGCAATACAAGGAGTGAAGGCAGGACACTACGTGGCAATGAATGGTGAAGGTTTTCTCTACAATTCAGTAAGTTTTGGCCCTGTTTCTAAAATAAACATAAAATTACTCCAGAATGTAGCTCGATATTCTATAAAAAATGTCATTTAACATAACGGATGAACATATTCTGCAGGAGACAAGGTGAAGTATAAAAAAAGGACATTTTCAGCAGTTGGGAATTCTGTACAACATTTCACAGTGTAAGAAGATAAATGTTTACATTGTTGCATTCGGACAGAAATATATATGACCCTTAATATATAGCTTAATATGTACAAATATAAGGCCTAGATAAATAGGAAAGGTTGAAATGTGTTTATATACAGGTACTCTGTGATTTCTAGTTCTTGAAATGATACTTTGTTAACCAATCTTTAAAGGGATACTAATCCAAAAAATTTTCTTTCACGATTTGGATAGAACATGCAATTTTGAGCAAGTTTCTTATTTACTCCTATTATCAATTTGTCTTTGTTCTCTTGGTATATTTATTTGAAAAGCAGGAATGAAAGCTTAGGAGCTGGCACATTTTAGGTTCAACAGCTGGGTACCGCTTGCTTATTGGTGGCTACGTTTAGACACCAATCAGCAAGTGCTACCCAGGTGCTAAACCAAAAATGGGCCTGCTGCTAAGCTTACATTCCGGCTATTCAAATAACGATACCAAGAGAACGAAGAAAAATAAAAGGAGTAAATTCAAAAGTTGCTTAAAATTTCATGCTCTATCCGAATCATCATAAAAGAAAAAAAAAAAAGGGTTTTAATATAATGGCGGATATATGTGTTGTGCAGCTAAAGGTTATGTTGACTTAGTTGTGCACTCTCTGTATGCCAAGAATGAGTGCTCACTTTGAAGATAATTTTCTAAAAAAATATATATAAAGTTAAATGTTTTTATAATTCCCTAAGATATATTAACAATTAAAGCTTAATTGTAAGAAGAGAAATATGCTAAGCGCTATGATCAGAGCCAATGATATCAAAGCAATGTGCCCTAGAGATGTGGGACTAGCTATTTTGTTTTCAGTACCACATTTGGAATTCCCAGCAGCAGAAAAGCAAGCTTTGCTTATGCGTGTACCGGTGTTACAAAATTACTTACAGTATATACAGAAGCTCAGATGCATACACATTGGATCATAGGGACAAAAATAATATAGTGGCAGAAAAGGAGAGGATATTCTTTATTATATTCGCTGTCAGCTATATGGATGAAAAATATATGTAGGTGCCATATCTGTTACAAATAGAGAGAGGGGGAATAGAAATAATGCATAACACAGAGGTTCAACCTAATGAAGTTATTAACAAAGCAAAAGTTACTGTAACCTTTTTAATATAATGAAAGATTACACTATGAGGCTGAATTATGAAAGGTCTTGCGGACCTTATCCGAAAGTGCAGATCAGGTCCGCAAGACCTCGCTGAATGCGGAGAGAAATACGCTCTCCGTATTCAGCATTGCACCAGCAGCTCACAAGAGCTGCTGGTGCAACGCCGCCCCCTGCTGACTCGCGGCCAATCGGCCGCCAGCAGGGAGGTGTCAGTCAACCCGATCGTATTTGATCGGGTTGAATTGCGGCGATTCCTGTCCTCATCAGAGCAGACGGCCAGGGTTATGGAGCAGCAGGCCTTTGATAAAGCCCGGAGGGGCGAAACGCATCAGGGGAGAGCTGAGAGCGTGTAGATGCTCATGTTATTTTAATTTGCCAGACACTGGTTTCTTTATGTTGCTTGCACTTAAGCCGCTGTAATTAACTATGTCTTACAGTCTGGGTTGTGCCAGACTTAGTGCAATTTGTCATCACGGAGCAATTCTACCTGCTATTTAGTTGATTAGCACAGTACGCTTACACTACTACTAGACCCGGATATTGTTACTCCTCCATTTCGGTGGTGAAAGGGGTCTGAAATAAGGTTGAGCCTATATATGTGCATCAATACATTTACAAGAGAGCCACATATATATTCTCTTGACACAAACTTAATTAAGTAGCTAGTGGATGAGGGTCACTACTATGTATATGCAGCAGCAGGTGGGATCTTACGATAATAGCCACTCAGTGGCAATATACTGAGCATACATGCTTAAATCTCACTGTTGCAAACCGTTATAAAGCGCAACTATTTGCTACAAATTGCTACATTTTTATTGTTGTCCAACACTAAGCCACACACATCAGTATGCGCAAAGGAGATTTAATGTACATTGATAGTGTAATACAATATAACATATATTGCATGTATTAACTACAGCAAAGTACACAGTACCATAACACTTAAAGGGACAGAAACCTAATTATTTAAACTCAACTTATATTACCTCTAAGAGTTCTTGTTACAAAACAGCTCTAACAGTCTACATCAAGCTGATTTAGAATATTATTGGGCATTTAAATACACAGTCAGAAAGCAGTATATGAAATATATACCACTATTAATTAATTCTGACTGAATAGTATCTGTATCATAGAACTCTATGATGAATAATCTATAATAACTGATGTATAATTTACAACGCTATACCATTTGTACGTGATTGTGGTACCAACAGGTATTTAATTTATTAATATGATATTGGAAATAAGGTGTGTAGATCACGCTACAAATTAAGTTATTTGAGTCTCTATTTATACTGAATTCCCTGTTTTGGTCTCCCATCACTGAGCGATACATTATTTTGATTGGTCAGAGATCATGACATAAGCGAGTGAACATATAATATTGTTGAATCCTTGATTGTTCAGAACCTGAGATATCTATGGCAAATCTTAACTTACATGACAGGGTTCAACCTGCATGATCTTCCCTAGGTGTTATTGGAATACACTGAGTACTTTATGGACTCAATAGTGACACACTAACAGCACATTCCCTATTACATCGAGGATATTACAGTGGTGGATATATAAACCCATACTGGGTGATTTATTATTTTTGCATTTGAGCTTCTTCACAACTAGCATTGAGGGGTATAAACCATTGTAGTTACCTATAGGCCTGACCTACTTACACTATTATCCCACTGATCATTACTGTTCACAAACAGTCCCAACCAGTGTCTGAGACGTTTTTAATATTGTGTGTTATTTTATTTTAGTTTATGCTAATAAAAGTTAAATTTTAAAACCCGTTTGGATATATATACTGCCTAATAGTCAGGGCACAGAGTGCTATATGTGCATACTTGATGAGGGTTGGCACACTGTCTTTTTGTGCCATCCCTCTTTGTGTTCATATTTATATATAGATGCACTAGCACCATTTCCTCTCAATATCTGGGAAACTAATTACTGAATACATCTACCTATCTGTTAATAATAGAGGAAAAGCCTGTGTAGTGCCATTGTTCTTGTGTTGTATCAAACTAGTAAAACTACTTTACTATGACAAAACAGAAATGCAAATACTGTTTAAAAAAATGACAGCACTTTAAAGAGTTTACGCTTGTAATTTTATTGTTTTTTTTTCTCTAGTAGTTCTTGTTTGCTGTACAAAATGTTCTGTATTGGGGAACTTAAAGGGCCATAATAGTCAAAAAATAGCATGCTCTAATTTTAAGACTATTCACCCTATACTACTGTGTGTTTAACCCCCAAAAATGGGTTTAACAAACAGTAGTGTAGGGTTGATAGTCTTAAAATGACATGCATAACAAATTAGTTCATGTAATTATTTTACTTTTATGGTCCTTTAACACAACTATAAATGTTAATGAAAGGAACTCCCATAGGTGATAGGCTTAAAAAACTGAAAAGAACCTCAATGAATTTCAAACATGATCTCACCTAAATGAGACCGTTCAGTAGCCTTACAAGCATAGCCATGAATCTAGCCCATAGCCTGGTTGTAGCTTGAATATATATATATATATATATATATATATATATATATATATATATATATGTGTGTGTGTTTGTGTATGTATGTATGTATGTGTATATATACATATATATATATATATATATATATATATATATATATATATATATATATATATATATATATATATATATATATATATATATATATATTTTAGAGTTATTCATCTCTTCCATTCTCTTCTTCACACAATATGTGTCTCATTACTAGTTTCTAAGTAAGGCGAAGCATCTGATTATTATTAAGTATAAGCTTTATAAATATAAATGTGATAATATATTTCTTCTTTCCATGTCTGAACTTGTTATTTATTCCATTATTTAGTAATATATGCTTCTTTTTTTTTTAATCTGTTATCAGTCATTACACTTTGAATACAGGAAGATATTGTAAGGCATTGAAACATGAATTAATTTGATTTATATTTTTAGATATTGTTTATTTTCAGGTTTTCAAATTGGAAACAGATATTTACCGCAATGTGAAACCAATGTGTTTATCTGACTATATTGTTGTTAATTAGATTGATGGAAAAAACTTCTAACTATACCACAAAGAAGAATAATACAAATCAACAAAAACACAGAAAAACATTTTCCTTCTATTAAACACTACCCACAAGTATGGGTAATTTCCTAAGTAGCTTTCCAATCATTATTATAGTCAATAACAGATATACATTGTGTGCCCTTCTATGGAAATAAAAACTTTTTAGAATAATTGATCTTTAATTAAGTGATTAATATTATTTTACTCAGAGGCTACCTTTTTAAATCCAAAACTTATATACACAAAAAGTATAACTTAATTAAACTAGATATAGCTAAAATGATAATGAATGATAATGAAAATGATAATGAGACTTTTTATTTTTTAATGCGTTTAGTGATGTAATTGTATGTCCTTTCCATGTTAAGTACACCTGAGTTAGGGTGGGAGCAGTGTTCCCTCTAAAGCCAGTTTTGTGAGTTGCACAGCAGTGAAACAGTTAATAATGGAACCACACCTTGCTGTCTACATTGTGTAGTGCTTGCTAAATGCTTTAACTGTTTTACTGCTGGGCTGCTCACAAAACTGGCCTTAAAGGGAACACTGGTGGGGAGTTTGTTTATTTGCATGTGGATGTGCACCAATACAATTTTGTCTCATTGGCTGCACTCCCAAACATGTATTTAAACTATTTTTGTAAGGTATTGTATTTTAAAAAAGGAGAGACTGACCATCTTCCATTGGTTAAAACACCTCACCCACGCTAAGGTTTACTCATGACAGTGCCTTGGTGTTGTATCTAAAGCCAGGGAGTCTCATTATATTTTAAAGAGAGAAGCAGGAATGATTCATCACATAAAGACAAAGTATTGTAGTGCTAGGAACAGTCAACATTGGGATAACTTGTAAGTTGGTGACTGGCTAAGCAGAATATGTCCATATTGTGTGATTAACCCCTTAAGGACCAACGACATACCCTGTATGTCACTGTCCTTTTTTTGGGACTTGATTGTTTTATAGCGCAGTCTTGCCACCAGCATCGAGACTGCTCTATTCCACAAAGCCTTCTGGAGGGAGGGCATTAATAGTGTGTTCTTGCTAGACTTGTGCTATTATGTCCTGAAAAAACCCTTAACGACCAGTGACATACAGGGTACATTGTGGTCATTAAGGGGTTAAGATCCCAGTTTTAAAATATATGCGCAAAGGTGATGTTTGCAAGCAATGTTTGCAGGTGGATGTGCACCAATACCCCCTGTTTTATTAAATATAGGCCATGTCTTTATGTAATAAACATGTCTTGATGTTGTTTAGAGACATGGGAAAGATATTTTATATGTGGCATATATCTATAATATATGCCAGTAAGGTTTGGAGTGCGAAATTTTTGGGGTATGTACTTGTTTTACAAAATGTGTAAGTTCTCCCTGTAGCTATACTGCTTCCTATTTTGATTCTATTGTTTGGAGGCTACTTTATACTTGTTGCCCAAAGGGTGTATGTGTGGGCGATGTAACCAGTGACAATAAACAGGAGAACAATGTTTCACAGATACAAAGAACATATCTTTATACCTAGACTTGCATAAACATTGAATCCATAAAGTGTTTGCTTTCAGAATTTATGTAAGTCACTGTTTTGCTGTTTAACGTGTACACTAACAATGGCAACTATATATTTTTTGCATTCTGGGTGTATTTTGTTTGCTATTTTTTATATATATATTTAAACTTGAGGTATTATCTGAAATGGTGGGATATGTTAGTCAAACAATTGTTTTAGTTTGTGTAACTAAAAATTACTGAAACATTTTTTTATGCAATGAGTACTAAAGGCTAAAGATGGCTTCTGCACGGGGTGTAAAATGGCTTAGCAACAAAGGGATTAAAGCTATATCAGATGCCCAATGGGAAAGAATAAGAGGTTTTATAAGGATAACAGACATTATATTTTTGACATAATAGGCCTGGGTTAAATGTCAAAATGTTGAATGTGTTCTACCTAATTAATACAGCAGTGCATAGGATAATTCCACTTGGTGTGTGTAGCTTTTTTGTTCTTTGTTTATAAAGGTTCACTGGAATAGTAACACAAAGCATCCCCATAGTCTTTGCATGCTTCCAGAAAATTCTACCAGCCTTAAAGGGACAGTAAAGTCAAAATTAAAGGGCCATTATAATTAAAAATTACATGTTCTCAATTGTTCATTTTATCACTATCAACCCTAAAGATCTATGTATTTAACTACAGCAAAGAGGTTAAATGCATACTAAAATTACTGTTCAGGAGCCACAGAGAACTGCTGGTCCCTAGTGGAAACTGCACTGCCTGGGTTGCACAGTCCTACCAGAACTCATTATACCGATGGCTCAATGAAGCAAAATTAATTATATTGGTAAATTCAAAAGTTGTTTAAAATGGTATAATCTGAGGGTTCCGGAGGAGGAGCTAAGCACAGGTAGTGGAGTGCTTGCTCAGAGAACTACTATCCAAAGGCTATTGGCGGTGTTTTCTTCGCGCCCTAACCCTGGACCTAGGGTAGCTATCTGGACAGCTTGATACAATGCTACTGGAACCCCAGCAGCGGAAATTCACCCACCTGCGCTGGCAAGACGCCAGCTTGAAGGACCTGTACCTTGCTTGTTTTTTTACAATATCTGGCGGTATTAAACAATAATGGTACCTAATTTATCTCCCTCCTCTCCCACCGGTGCTGCACGGGAGGAGGGTAGGGACACTTGCTATATTGGTGCTGCGTCCAGAGAACCGTTAATACACTTGCGCATTATCCTAAAAGGAAAAAGTAGTAAGATCCTTCTTAAACCCTGAGGGTTATTTACTCGATCCTCACCAAGCCCTTTACAAAAGTACACTACCCGCAGAGCGCCGGCTCTCTAGGAGGCTGAGTGGTGGAGGAGCACACTGAAGAGACCGCCGTGTATCCTAGGAGAGCGTCGCACTGGGATCCTTGCAAAGGTGTTACTGCTTCCTCCTTTATCTGTGCTGGGCTGCATATTGAAGCTGTCCGGTTGAGCTCTCACCTGCTGAATCTTTAATTCCGAAGGTCATCGCATCAGGAAGCGATCCAGCTAACGGAGCTAGACTGGTGCTGGCACTTGAGGATCTCTCCGTCTCCCCTCCCCCTCGGCTGTATGAACTGTGGGCTATAGAAGCAGTCTTGGCAGGCTTGCACCTGAATTGTTCTCTTTGTTCCGGCAAACAGAAATCCACTGGTATTAAACGACAGCAGCCTGGCTCTTCACGAATTATAGGGAACTTTCTTATGCACAACGGAAGCAGGCTGTGTGCTGGTCGTTACTTTTAAACGAAAGTACCGTAACGTTTTGTTACTCCTTTATTTCTGTTATTGCTACCAAATCAATATCTGCAGGATCCAGCCCCATACAGCTGAACTTTCTTAAGCTACAGGAACTGCCCATCCCAAAAATTGCAAACTGACCCATTAAGAAGGGGAAGAGAGGGAATGTAAAGGGGGGAAAACGGGGCCACAAAAATAGATTGACTGTAAAGTAACTTATTTGTTTCTCCTTTTCTTTTTTTTTTTTTTCTTTTTTTTTGCAAGTTACACTCTTAGCTTTGTGTATACTCAGTAAACTCTGCTGAGAAGCTGCAACATAATATCACTAATTGGCTGCAATTGTTAAAAATCTGTATTCATTGGTATGCATTGTAGCTTTTAACTGTTGTTTGCTTATGTCATTTAAACTAAAACTGGGTTTTGCTCTATCTCTAGACTAGAAATATATATATATTGTGTCATATTAAGTGGCCTATATACTTAGGACTAGATCTCTCAATTATCTCAGAGATACAAGCTGTAGTAGAAAACTTATTGTGTAAGCTCTACTTTAAAATTGCAGCAGATGCTGTTTCTTGTGAAATTTGATATTCTAACTTGATTAACCCCTATCTTTAGAAGAGGTTACCTGGAGGTTTCTTTCCCCATTAAAATAAATTGGTGGAAGAAGGTACTCTTAGGTATTAGAAAAACGTAAAACTTTAAACATTATTGTAAAAGCCCTCTTTAAAAATCATAATATTGAGATTCCTGTACTAGTAATTCTAAAGATGGGGGAAGTTTGCATTAAGGTTCTAACCTTCTAAGCTAGAAGAGAGAAAAAAGGGAAAGGAAGGAAAGAGCTTCTTTCACGATCCTTGAGTAACCTTCCTTGGCCAATATTACCGCCGTTGGCTGGTCAAGTAGTCCTAATTAAACACCTTTTTTTATTTATTTATTTATTTATTCACTTTTTTTAATCTCACCAAGGAGGATTCTCTCCTGAACAAAATTGATTTTCTTTTTCTTTCCCCCCCAAGTAAGTGCACAGTATATGGACAAATTTCTTCACACCCCCACTAGGACTCCCTCTCCAGCTATGGCGGCCAGGCACAGGGATAGAAAAATCAAAGACAATCTTGATATCTCTGCAGATATACATCCAGCCCCTTTAAATTTAGCACCCGTGAGTGATACAGTAAACATCCAAAACTTGGTTACTAATATCTCCGATGCTTTGTCTCCCAAATTTTATATTCTGAAGTCAGAAATTAAACAAGATATTTTGGCATTATATCAGGAAATCAGGCATTTTGCAAATAGAATGCAAGAAGTGGAGCAAAGAGTATCAGACCTGGAAGATCAAACTACATTACACAGCTCTAATCTACAAACCACAAACACAAATATCTGCAAAATGCAGACTAGAATAGAGGACATAGAAAACCGGTCTAGAAGAAATTATATCAGAATTATCGGAGTCCCAGAGTGAAAACAATATGAAAATTTTAGCACCTTTATCTCAGAGACGCTTGTTCAGGCTCTTTAAATTCCCCCTAGAGTGCACAAAATAGGGGAATATTGGATCGATAATAAGGGAAATAGTAGACCTAGTTCTGTGATAGCAAAACTTTTAAATTACCAAGACAAGGTGACTTTACTTCAACACTTAAAATACTCCTATTTCAGGACTTCTCCGCTGAAACAGCTGCAAAGAGAAGGGAATTGGCCCCAGTTTGCACCAAATTCATAGAACAGGGCTTTTGTGCCACTATAATTTATCCCTCAAAGTTGAAGATTTTTGTTAAAGAAGGAACTCACTTTTTTGATAACATTTTTTTTAAGTGAGCTAAATTCTTTATCTTGATGGCTGATTTAGCTAGCTAAATGTTATGTTTTGTACCAATAGTACAGGTCCCGAATAGGGATATTTTGTTTTTTCTTATTTATTTTTTTCCCCTCTCCTCCTCCTTTCCCCCTGGCCTTACATCTTCTTTTCTCTCCAAATGAATGGCAAGCGAGATGGATAGATTTAAATTAGTCTCCTGGAATGTGGGAGGTATCTCAACTCCCATTAAAAGGAAAGCAATCATTTCTCATATGAAAAAGATTCATGCAGATATAGTATTCCTCCAGGAGACGCATTTAAACTTAGATGAAGCAAATAAATTGAAGATGGCCTGGGTTTTTGCTTCACCTAGCTCCAAGAGGAAAAGAGGGGTGGCTATATTGATAGGGAAAAGGATTAATTTAGAAATTCTGCACTCTAAGGTGTACCCAGAGGGGAGATTTGTTATGTTGAAAGTTAAAATTGCTAAAGTAATTTACACGCTTTGTAATCTCTATGCGCCTTTAGACAGATTAAGGCAGAGTCTCAAACAGCAAAAACATAAGAGAGATAATTTAGAATCTAAAATGTTCAAAAAAATCATGCCAAATTTAGTAATAAAGGACTTATGGGGAATTCAGAACCCTGATATACAGGATTTTACTTGTTTATCTAAGGCCTACAAAACATCTAGAATTTATCTATTTCTTATAGATGAACGGTTATGTACAATGTAGGTATAATGCCTGTTTTTATATCAGATCACGGGCCTATTTTTTTAGAGATTCCGCTCAACTCCTTAAAATTTAAATCTTCACGCTTCATCTTCCCCGCTTTCTAGTAACTGATTTAAAATTTAAAAGATGGCTCAAGGATAAATTTGAAGAATACATCCATTTTAACTATTCTTACACAGACCAACTTGCATTATTCTGGGAAGCTGCAAAGGCAGTGCTTAGGGGGGAAATAATAGCTTATAGCTTGATGATAACTATAAAGCTGAAGATAAGGCAGAAAGAAGTACTTAAATCCGTTACTAACTCATATAATCGATATTTACTTGAAAAAACTTCCCAGAACTGGGCAAAATACATTAGAGCTAAAGAGGAAAGAGACACAAAAAGAGCTTAGATTTCAAGCTAAAATGTATAGATTTGGTAACAAATCTGGGAAACTTTTAGCAAATTTGGTTAAGAATGATAAGAAATCACCTCTGATTGAGAATCTTTTGTACAAAGGGAAGACCCTTTTAAAACCTGATGAAATTTCAGATGCATTTGCAGAGTATTACCAAGATCTTTACTCTTTCAGAAGGGCTGACAAGACTAACTCGGCTGACTTTTGGAGCAGAATTATTTGCCCCACAATTACAGCGGAAGCGATCGAACTTCTGAACACTGCGATCACTGAGACGGAAATTAAAAACGCTATTACTGCTCTGTCTTTAAATAAAGCAGCAGGCCCAGATGGGCTACCCAATGAGTTCTTTAAGGTCCTCTCTTCAGGGATTGCTCCATACCTATGTAAATTTTACAATAACATGTATGTCAATGGTAAATCAGTACCATCCTCTTTTTCCGCTTCTTACACAACGTTGGTTCTTAAAGGAGGGAAAGATCCTACCCAAAAGGAGTCCTATAGACCTATAGCCCTCTTAAATTCAGACTACAAGATACTATCTTCTATTTTAGCAGACAGGCTTCAGACAATCCTCTCAAATATTATCCACACAGACCAAGCAGGGTTTCTGCACAAATGAAATTCCTCAGCGAAAATAAGAGAGGTACTGATCACAACGGAGTATTTTGTGAATTTGAGGATTAGAGGGGGTGGGGGAGGAGGACCTCCCTGATCTTGCTATTGTTTCAATAGATGCTGAAAAAGCCTTTGATTTGGTGTATTCTGATCACATAACGACCTCTCTAGACAAGTTTGTGATTAGAGGGAAGTTCCTTAAATTCATTGGTAATTTATACACTGAACCTCGTACAAGGTTAATAGTGAAAAACATCCTTCCTTCAGAGATTACACTCGAAAGAGGGACGCGCCAGGGATGCCCTCTTTCCCCTCTCCTTTTTGATATCGCTATAAAACCTTTAGCCATCATGGTCAGACATTGTTTAGAGGGCATTAAAATAGGCAAATACAACTTGAAAATTGCGTTATACGTGGATGACATTCTTATTTATGTAGCAAATACTAAAACTAGTATACCTGAACTTCTCCAGATAATTGAACAATTTGGATCCTTTTCAGGATATAAGGTGAATTCTGCAAAATCTGAATTAATGTGGCTTAGGAAAAACCATGATTCTATCCCTAACATCCCCTTTAGAACAGTAAACAGCGCTTTTAAATACTTGGATTTGGATCCCGGTCAATCCAGGCGATTTATATAATCTTAACATCCATCCAATTATTACAAGCATAAGGGAGAAATTAAAAATATGGCAAAATCTGCCACTATCTATCTCTGAGTGGGTAGCATTATTCAATATGATTCTTCTCCCGAAATTGCTTTATGTTTTACAGAACACTCCAATACTTCTTTTTGAAAAAGACATTTGATTACTTAATACTGCGATTAGACGGTTCATATGGCAGGGGAAAAGATCCAGGATATCCCTAACTAAACTTTCTCTTTCAAAAGAATATGGGGACCTTGCTCTGCCGAATGTTAGGCAGTATAATCTGTTTTTGTTTATCACGCATAGTGGCAGACTGTTTTTTTGAGAGTATCTATGTTCTTAATAACGCGCTAGAAGAAAACATTTGTAACCCATTTCTCCCAATAGCACTAACCCACTGCGATATAAAAGAGCTGCCAATGAAAATTAAGAGACTTAAAACTATTTTCAACCCATTAAAGGCTTGGTGGAAATTATGCAGTCTCTTATAAAATTGCAAGGCCTCCCAATACCTATCTTTATTAGGGAATCCAAATTTTCAAGCAGGCCTAAATTCAGCAGTTTTCAAAAAATGGCACATCTTAGGTTTAAACAGAGTATCCTATCTTATCGATAGGGGGAAAAGATGCGTAAAAACCTTTGAAGAACTGAAGGTGAATTCAGCATCACTAATAAGGACTTCTTTGCATATTTGCAAATAAGACATTATATTTTAGAATTAAATAAGGATGTAGGCTGTAGCTGGGCTTTGGGCAAGCTAGATAGCTGGCTCACGTTAGTCAAGAATGGATATATGTCAATTACTCCATGTTATCACCTTCTCGGTGCTAGTAAAGGAGCTCCAACTTTAGATAACATTGCTTTAGATTGGAATCTGCTATTACCTCAGAATAACATTGACTCAAAATCTCTCCAAGTATCGGTTGATAAAATAGCAGGGACCACTTTGTCTGCTACTTGGAGAGAATCTCATGTTAAACTTTTACATAGAACATATTTTACTCTTGAAAAAGGTTTCAAACTTTGCAATCTAAGTTTTAATAAATACCCCAAATGTTCCTTTCCTGCGGCAGACCTTTTACACATGCTATGAAAGTGTCCAAAAATTAGACATTTGTGGTGTAAATTAGAATACTGGTTGAATAGTTCACTTAAAATCCCCCCCTCTGGTTCTTAAACCAATGCAGATTATATTTTGCCTGACGAATAGTTTAGGCAATCAGCATAATGAAAAAATAATAACTCTATCCATATTAGCAGCTAGGTACTTTAATTAAAAAAAAAATGGAAAATGAGAACCATTCCAAGTATTCCAGAGATTACAATCTTATTAAAGAAGCAGTGTATACTGGAACAAAAAGACACTAATATAGATAATGAAACATTATTACAATTTTTTAACAAATGGTCTGTATTTATTAAAACATTTCCGGCTACGGAAATAGAGTATATGATTTTCCCATTTAGGAATTATGAGTTAGTTTTACTGGATATTTGGTAATATAGCAGGAGATTCCTGGAAAAAGTTGATTTACTTTTTCCTCACCTCTGATCTCCCAACCGAGTCCCCCGTGTCCCCCCCTTTTTTATTAATTTTTTTTTGTGTGAGTGTTAGAAAATGGTATCCACTTGGGGTCAAAGTAGACATTATGGTGACTATCTGGATAAAATAGTATGAACAATGTTGGTTTTTGTTTTTCATTTGTTGGTCTTTAATGGGGATAATAGCTCACGGCTGATTTTTAGTCATGTAATATATGCTTACAAACTTTTGAGTTAGATTTGTACCGTTGCTTTATAAAAACTAATATGTAATTTATCCCCAAATATGTAAATAATGTGATAATACCTTATTTTATATTTTTTCGGTACCCCGAATTGGATTTCCAATAAAGAAAAAATATTAAAATTGTATAATCTGTCTGAATCAAAAAGTAACAATTTTGACGTTTCCTTCTGTGCATCGGGTATTTAGTAGGTTGGAAGGTTTTACATAAATTGTATTCCTTCCCTGGCCTTCATATGACCCAGTTTTGGTGTTGACCCATATATTTTGAAATTGAATTATTCAAGTATGAGAAGAAATCAGGTTTATGCTTAATCTATTTTTTCACTTTAAAAGTAGAACTATATGTAGGAATTATAACTACATAATAAATGCATACTCAGCGCTTAACAAAAGGGCACCACTAATGAAAACTAGAAATACTTATTAGCCAACTCGCTAGTGTTTAATGAAATAAATTAAATTAATTAAAATACAACAAAAAATAATAACACCAATTGAGGCAAATCAAACCGAAAGGGAAAAAAATAACCTATGGTTTAATGTTACATAAATTAATAGAAAATAAACTGTTTTTAATATTATTGTTATTCCCAATAGTTGATGGTCAGATTTAGAACTGAAGCATCTGATATGTCTGCTTCAAGTTTTAAAGATCCAATACATTTCTCATTTACAAAGTAATGTAACAAGCCATCATCTCTAATGCACTCATTTATTAACTGTTTGAAGGAAGCGTAAGTCTTGGACAGGGCAGAAAAAATGGTTGCCTAATGTAATATAGATCAGGTTTCTTATGGTTTGAGGTAATACGGTTCTATAGTTTGAGGCAATAATTAAGAAAAAAATCAAAGGGGCAGTAAAATCAAAATTTCGCTTAAATTGATTGGATAGAGCATGACATTTTAAACAACTTTTTAAACAGAGTAATCCTAGGTGAGCTCAGGAGCGTGCACGTGCCTTTAGACATCTGGCAGCTGTGTTTGCAACAATGTATAATATTGTTATAAACAATGTTGCAGACACTGCTGTCATAAACTGCTATAGACACGTGCACGCTCCTAAGCTGTTATCAGCCTACCTAGGTTTAGCGTTCAACAAAGAACACCAAGAAAAAAAGCGAATTAGATAATAGAAGTAAATTGGAAAGTTGTTTAAAATCATATGCTCTACCTGAATCATGAGTTTAATTTTGACTTTACTGTCCCTTTAAAGGAGCAAAGTAGAAGACAGCCCCACAACTGCTATTGGCACGTGATTTTGGATTTACCACTTCTAATAAATCAAAAATAGACAAATGCCTTTCAATAAATCAAAAATGCCTTTTATATTTAAAATCGATCTTTATTGTACTGGAATGGGGTCCAGAAAAAAAAAAAAACATTTGACTGGTTATTAGCCCTTAGTCATCACTATGTAATGTGCTGTAATGTATAACACATTAATTACAAGTATATGAAATGTACTTAACAGTACGTTCAATTAATTATTTAGAAAACATAGTTAAAATGTTTAACTTGAACTTTCATATTTTGACAAATAATTACAAAATATAGTTTTGTTTTTGTCTTGCTGATTTGTTACTGTTTTCAAGAAATACAGGGGATCTTTTATTGAAATGAGAACCTAGTATGCTCTGAAACTGGGATCAGCAAACTTCTTCTGTAAAGGGCTAGATAGTAAATATTTTAGGCTGGTGCAGCCTCCTTTTTATTTTTGTGAAGATATTCTGCTTTGATGATATATTCAGTTTTAAATGTTCTCATTTATTCTGACCATTTCTTTCCTTTGAATTGGTAATGTAGTGCTTAGTTTGGTAACAGCAACGTATATTGTAGCATGCTGAGCAGCAGTACAAATCAAAGAGAATTTCACATAGGTCAAATATGCCACAAAAGCATCTATAGTCAATAAATAAATCAATGAGTGTGGTTGTGTTCCAATAACATTTTTCAAATAATTTTCATTTGACACAAAAAAATGAATCCTGTTTTTGATTTTGCTTTCAACTATTTCAAAATGTAAGACACATTCTTAGCTTGCAGGGTGTAACGGGGCAAGATCTAGCTAATAGGATATAGTTTGCTGACCCCTGCCTTAAAATATTATTTTGTTTGTGTTGTATGCCCATTAAGTTATTTGAAGCTGTGCAGTAAAAGGTAAATACTGAGATCAGAAGGTTAGGTATGCTGATAAAAATAGATTCATGGACCATTAAATTTGAATAGGTCTTGTTTTACAGCAGACCTTCCGACTTTCCTGACTTGTGCAGAACAGTCCCGAATTCTGCCCCACAGATAAAGCCATATATACAGAATTGCAATCTTATCCCTAAGTCCTGCCCACAGGCTGCTCAGACATGGCAACAATCCCTCCCACTATCCATCCAATGCAGTCCCGCCCATTAAACAGTGATGGGCCCCTCTCAAATTCCTGAATCCTGGAGAGCCAGCCAAAAATGTGTGTTACAGCCTAAATTTAAGTATGTTGTGCTTTAATGTGTTCCAGAGTTATTTAAAATATCTTAAAAATATGCTTTATATAGTGATTATGATGACTCAGTATTCATAAGGGCTTATAATCACTAATGGAAAAAAAGCCTACATGACAGGATTCATGTTCCTTTAAATGCTTTTTGCATGGTATAAAAATCCAAGTAAATGTAGAGTTTATATTTCTTATATATTGTACTGCTCCTGCCAAATAAATGTCATTTCTCTAAGTTTTATGTGCAGCCATTCTGCATTCAGGTACAATATAAGTTATTACTTATTTCTGAGCAATATAGTGAAGTCAAATACTAGGCATTGGACACATAAAATGATTATAATGAAATACATTAGAACTTTCACAGTAAATCAGAATTTCTGAATGAGATCAAATCGGTTCTTTAGAGGAAAAACTTGTTTTGCTTTAGTTACATTTTAAACCAGAACTCAAAAAATCTAGGGAGACATGACAAATCAAAAAATGGCACTGGCACCAAAGTTTGTGACCTCTGATATATGGTGCACAATTTCTCTTCTGCTATATAACCCAGTGTGATGTCTCACTTTCATCACTCTGTAAATTGCTTGTTGAGTATGAATGAGAACTACAATTCCCATCAGGTCTAATGTGATTCAGAGTGCAACACTAGCAGCCAAAAGGACACAGATCAGTGTTGTATGAGACCCATGTGATCCACATCAAATGTAAGTTACTCCATGGGGCTGGTTTATTATGCTGCAAATGCAGCAGTTTCCGTGCGAGCCTTCAGACTCGTTGGAAACATAAGTTAAGAAGCAGCGGTCATAAGACCACTGCTCCTTAACTCGTCCCCCACCTCTGAGGCGGCGGACAGTAATCATCCCGATCAGATACGATTGAGATGATTGACACCCTCTGCTAGCAGCCGATTGGCCGCAAATCTGCAGGGGTGGCATTGCAGAAGCTGTCTGCATTTATTGATGTGTGGCGGACATGATCGCACAATGTTAAATCGGCCCCCATGTGTTTTATTGGAAATTAAGTCTGATTCAAGTGTGTTACACCACAGTGATTTAAACTCTTGACTGTGTGTGTCCATGGTAGTCAAGGGGTTAATTCCCTGCAGCTTGACAGTTTCTGGTAATAAAGAAGTTAAATAATTTCTGTAGATATGTATACATAATATAGACATGCCTATACAATAACACATTTCTGGCTTTTAAAATTGTGACTGGGCAATTGGATTTTAAACAAATGTATCAGTCTTGGATTTAAACATTAAAGTGAAAGTAAATCCTAGCGTTTTACAAACGCTAGGATTTACTATTGAAACAAATAAAGGGAACTTTCATTCATGAAGTATAAGATACTTCATGTAGAAAGCTCCTTTATTTGATTCAATCGATCGCTGCTCTTACAGCAGCCCACGGCTAAAAAAAATTTTTGGCTAAGAAATGACGTTTTCACCTCTTAGCCAATAGCCATGCGGTAAATCCAGCTTGGCGCCCATGGGAGCCGGATTTACTGTACGGCTATTCGCTAAGAGGTGAAAACGTCACCTCTTAGCCAAAAAATTTTTTAGCCGTGCGCTGCTGTAAGAGCTAAGAGTGCCGATCGATTGAATCAAATAAAGGAGCTTTCTACATGAAGTATCTTATACTTCATGAATGAAAGTGCCCTTTATTTGTTTCAATAGTAACTCCTAGCATTTGTAAAACGCTAGGATTTACTTTCACTTTAATGCATGGACAGGAAACCCAAATGTTTTCTTTCGTGATTCATATAGAGCTTAACATTTTAAAAATGTATTCTTTTATCTAATTTACTTCATTATTTAGGTATCATTTGTTGAAAAGCATAGCTAAATATAAAATGTGCAGCCACCAATCAGCAAATAGCACCCAGGTACTGAGCCTAACTTTTTAACAAAGGTTACCTAAATAATAAAGCAAATTAAGTAATAGAAGCAAATTGGATATTTGTTTAAAATTGTATTCTCTATCTGAATCATGAGAGAAAAAATGTGGGTTTCCTGTACCTTTTTATTGAACATGTTATTGAAGAATGTGAAATCCTTTTTTTTTTTTTTTTTTTTTTCCTTCTCATTATTTAGACAGAGCTTACAATTTTAAAAACATTTACAACTTTTTTTTTTTTTAATTAAGGACAAAAAATATATATACATAACATACGATATACAAGCGTTACATCAAATATCCATTTCAGTATCACATTTGATAAACAAAGGCTTGCAAAATTGTGTCCTTATTTTTACCCACAATTGAAATTTCAATGCAGGGCCCTCAGGACCTGCAATAATATTGTAACAAAATAATAATCATGTATACAAAAAAAAGAAAAATAAGAATATACAATAGTAAAACATATACCAGAAATTGGCAATAATAATAATAATAATAATAATAAAGAAATTAAAAAAAAAGTGGAAGGGGGAGAAACTTAGTAGAGATGTTGTCTCCAATATACAGGGTAATCGTCTAGGTGTATCAGTTAAAGGAAGAGGGGTGAGGCACAAAAGTGAATTGGATCGCCCTGGGGTGCGATATTATTACTCTGTCCCATTTGGACATGAAAGCTTTTAATTTGTTGTCTTGAAAAATCATAGTCATATTGATCCAGAACTAATTGGTATGTCATATTGTGTATGAAAGCAGCTATACTCTGTGCTTTTCTATCCTTCCAAGATTTTAAAATCATTTGCCTGGCTATTAAGATTGCAGTTTTAATCAGGGGCTTATTCTGCGTACTTCTTTGAGAGGTTAGGAAAAAGATATGAATAGGCTCTAACTTGAGTCTTATAGGTAGAAATCTATTTAGTTAAAACTCTATTTGCTTCCAAAACTTTTGGATTTTGGGGCAGGTAAAAAAAACATGTAATAGATTGGCTGCAGGTATATTGCATCTGGAGCAAACATTAGACCCCCAAGTATGCCATTTAGCCATTTTCTTTGGCGTAAGATATGACCTATTTAATAATCTGGAATGTGATTTCTCTCAAAGATATGGCGGATGTGAATTTCGTGACTCTGGAGAAGCTTTTTTAGAAAATCTCAAAATTAATTCCTGGGACATCAATACTCCATATTTGAAAAAGCTTATTAATTTTATCTTTTGCATCCTTAGAAGACAAACATCTATAGATAGCACTCATCGATTGGTTGCCTAGGCGAAACCTATCAATAATTGAATCCAGCGGACCCTGTGACCACATGTTTTTCTCAATAAGATTATGACTGCAAATATAATGTCTGACTTGCAAATATGCAAAAAAGTGTTTCTTATCTAAATTAAATTATTTTAATAGTGAGTCAAATGTTCTTATAAGTTTAGTGTGTGGGTTAATCAATTGTGAAATATACTTGAGGTTTTTTGAGGACCATATTTTAAAAACACGTTGGGTATAGCCGCTTTTAAAGTCTGGATTACCCCGAATAGGAAGATATTTAGATATTTTATAATTTATCTCCCGATATATGCAAACTTTGTTCCAAGCTAACTAGCAGTACATTATATATCGTAAACCTTTGGATATTGCCTTTAATGTGCTGAAAGTCATTCAGATGTAAGAGAGCTTTGAGGGAATATGGAGTAATCGTGCCTTCTTCGATCTTATAACTTGTAACATGATCAATTTCTGTAAGCCAGTCTAAAGCTATTTTTTTTATATTAAGGAAGGCAAAGCCTCCGTCATATTTGGGATGAGTGAGTTTTGCTAACGATATGCGTGGTTTCCCGGGAGCCCATAAAAAAACGGGAACAGCTAGAATTGAACTTCAGGATATCTGTGTCACACACAAATATACTGTAGATATGTTTTGAATTAAAAAAAGTATTTCTTCTAAAGATGTGGTGAGTCCATGGGTTTATCTTAATTACTGTTGAGAATACCACTCCTCGCCAGCAGGAGGAGGCAAAGAGCACCACAGTAAAACTGTTAAGTATCACTTCCCTACCCATAAACCCCAGTCATTCTCTTTGCCTCTCATGCATGGAGGAGGTGACGTTTAGTGTGTAATTAAAATAGTGTTTTCTGAAGAAGATGGATTACTTCAAGCCAGTGGCGTAGCGTGGGTTGTCAGCGCCCAGGGCAAGGTAAGAATTGCGCCCCCTAACCCATTAGCACCAGTACAGTAGGGATTGGCGAATTTGCTTTGAATCTAGGAGCCAGCTCAACAACTTAGGAGACAGGTTTTTGTTTTAATTACATATAAAACAAATTAAACTTGTTGCAATTTCCAATATTCATTAAACTTTTTTTTTTTTCCTGAGGGTTCCAACTGATCTGCAGGAAATTTAAAGGTCAATATCAAAGAAGAGTAGTAAAGATACAGTGCTAAGATTTTTCATACAAAAGTAAAACTTTATAGATGGTAAAGGATATTTTTTGTGCACATTCCATATAACTATTATTGTTCATACAGGGGTTGAGCTCATAGTTAACCATGTGTTTAACCCCTTTGTAGGGCTTAAACACAGAAACATGAAATAGTGTAATGAAATGATATAGCACTGTTATGTCCCTTTAAGCTAACTTTTTTTTTTTTTTAAACTGCAATTATTTGTAAAAATATTTTATATGCAAAAAACATTAATGGTTCCATACCCCTTTTATTGCTACCTTGGTATAAAATACAGTTGTAAATGACATTTGATGATGTACAACTAACTTTGCTGGCATTATGTACATCCTATTTGAAGCAAGATGCTGTCTGTTTTGAAAAAATCCCAAAAGTTCAGAAAATGTTACCTTTTGTTAAGTCATTGGCTCCTTTATCTTTCACTACTGAGTATTTCTAACTTATTGATATATTGCTGCAGATAGACATTGCTGTAAGCCATGTATCTGTATTTCCTCTCTAATGCAAATGCACAAGTGTACCACCCCCTTCTCACACACAATCTAGAGCCCAGGAATGAAGTGGTTTCTCATGCAGGGGGTAGCATGCGGTAGATGACCTGAGAGCAGGACTTTTATGGAAACTCACAGCGGCCAGCCTGAGACGTAACTGCAGCCAAACTCCATCCAGACTGATGAGAGGAGCAGGAGCAGAGCTCAGCAGCACAGGATTACAGACAGATTATTCCTACCCAGGCCCAAGAGAACACTGAGCTCACCTTTACACCCCAGCCTCCCAACAGTTATACAGTCAAGGGCAGGGCAGTCACCAGGCACGACGCGCTAGAGACAGTCCTCAGGCTCAGGCTCTTCCCCTACTTATTGCTCCCTCAGTCCCTCCTGACCTGCGCGCTGGGAGTGGGAGGAGTTAGGACCCGCCTGTGCCGTGCTAGTGGTGTAAACTGTAGAGTCGGATAAACAGTAGATTACATTTACACACACTTACAGGAGGCGCCGGCGGCACAGACTGAGACTCACAGACTGTGACGACTCAGACGACACTGACAAAGTGACAAACAATGGAAGTTCACACTTGCATTGATTGAGACTGAGAGTGACTCAAGACAGAACAGCAGGGTTGCTAAAATCGCCGCTGGAGTCTGGGACTGTCACAACAGTCTACTGTCTGGTGGAGGCTTTTGCGCCCCCCATAATTTTGCGCCCGGGGCAACCGCCCCTGTGGCCCCCCCCACGCTACGCCACTGCTTCAAGCAATTTTTAAGGTATAGCTATGATCCACGTTAGTCTTTGTGGTCAAGCTGTGGTGGCTTTAAAGCAGTGGGGAACTTGCAAAGAGGTGCTTGCTGCGTTTTCCCCACATATGCTGCCCTAGTTTCAGATATCAATGTTGGTTACTTTGCTATCTGCATTTTGGCCAGGTCACTGTGAGGAAGAGGTGTCCTCTCATACCTGGGGACTGTCTACATGTCGGACAGCTGAACAGGTAAGTGCTAGTCTTCCAGAGGGCGAAAGGGCACTTAGAATGTGATACACTTTACTTTGTGTATGGGGCCTTTTAGCTCACCTAAAAGGCCCTTCGCTAAGACATGGCTGCAGGCACAGTGTTTGAGAGATGTTTTGAGTTGTTTTAACTTATCAGAGGACTCCTGTTATATGTGTGGGATGCTATTTACTTTGTTTTTTTATTCCGTTTGGCCTTTTTCACACAATGGTGTGTTGGATCAGCTTTGCCATGCCCCCCTCCTTCCCTGTGTTCCACGTGAGGTTTCCGCGCCTCCCCTATGTTCAGTCACGTAATTGCACGGTCTCGGCCCTGTTTCACTACGGAGGTGAATCTCTTCATTGTTTCTTGGGTGGAACTTCATTGCTCGTAGCGCTAAAGGAGAGGTCAGAGCAGCCGGTTATCGGTGGCGGTAAGGATGCATCTCAGTATACTGAGGTGTGGAGGGAGGTTTTAGTCGGAGCGACCCGCTCGCCTAGGCATAGCCTATCTGGTTAATCCAAATATAGCGTTTTTATTTATTTTGTGTCCTCTTTAGTTAGATATAGAGCTAGAAGCAGGATATTTACAGGTTTCCTGCCTTAGCGTTTATTGCGACTTTTCATTATTAAGATAGCGGATAAGGCCGTGGGGATAGTTACAAGCATGTCTGATATGGATCAGGATACTGCTCAATTTAACCCTTGTTTATTATGTTTAAGAGGCTCAAATCGCAGCATCCATGCAATTCTGTTCTTCCTATGTTAAACTTACATTACAGGGTAAAGAAAAAAAATTCAATGTGGAGCCTAATGTCTATCAGCAGGATGTTGTCCAGGTGTTACCAGGGCCATCTCCTATTTCATCCCAAACCTCCTTGGCATCTAACACTGTGTCCTGCATTTCCTCTCTAACTCCTAGTGAAGTGTTTTTAAAGGCAGAGATTGCTGCGCAGGTATCCTCAGCTCAGAATTCAGATAAGGTATCTGTCCCTGGCAATGAGTCTCATGCTCCTCATAGATCTGAGGATGAGGAAGACTATCATTCTGAGGGTGAGGTCTCAGATTCGTACAGTAAGATTCCTTCGTCTGATAGTGAAGGAGTTTCCTTCAGGTTTAAGCTTGAACACCTTCGGTTACTATTAAAGGAGGTTTTAGCTGTTCTGGAAGATTGAGAGACCCAAGAAGTAGTTACGCCTAAGAAGTTTAGTAAACTGAATATTTTTTAGATGATCCTTCCTCCTCAGAGGTGTTTCCTGTGCCAGATAGGGCTAAGGATATCATAACTCAGGAATGGGGGAAGCCTGGGGTGCCTTTTTACTCTGTCCCCAGTGTTTAGAAAGATGTTTCCGGTGGAAACCTCTATCAAGGAGTCTTGGTCTACAGTTCCTAAGGTGGAATGGGCCATATCTACCCTGGCTAAGAGAACCACTATTACCATTGAGGATAGTTGCTCTTTCAAGGACCCAATGGATAAAAAGATGGAGGCGTACTTGAAAAAGATTTACGTATATTTAAGCCTCAAATGGCAATCTGTAGTATGCATTGCCATGGTGACTAGTGCAGCCTCCTATTGGTTTGATGCCTTCTCTAATTCTTATCCAAACAGGACAATTACAAGCCCTCCTGGAAGCCAAATCAGTCTTGGAACAAGGGGAAGCAGTCTAAGAAACCCACTACCGACTCTAAGTCAGCATGAAGGGGTTGGATCAGGTTGGGGGCAGAGTGTCTCAGTTCTCTCAAGTCTGGCTAAGAGACGTTCCACACCCTTGGGCTGTGGAAATTGTCTCTCAGGATTACAAGTTAGAGTTCTGAAATTGCTCCCCCAGGAGTAGGTTCCTTTTCTGCAGACCATATAAAAAGAGAGGCATTCTTGAATTGCGTTAAATATCTCTCGTCTCTGGTAATGATTGTACCTGTTCCAAAGCAAGAACAGGGTCTGGGGTTTTACTCAAACTTGTTTGTGGTTCCCAAAAGGGAAGGGACTTTTTGACAGATTCTGGATTTAAAAAGTCTAAACAAGTTTCTCAGGGTCCCATCCTTCAAGATGGAAACCATTCATATGATTCTTCCTTTGATTCAAGAAGGTAAATTCATGATGACCATAGACCTAAAGGACACATACTTACATGTTCCAGTTCACAGGGATCATCGCAAGTTTCTGAGGTTTGCCTTCCTAGACCAACACTTCCAGTTTGTGGCCCAAGGGGATTGTAGTGGCTCCCTACCTGGACAACATTCTGGTTCAGACGCCGACCTTTCATCAAGCTGCATCTCACACAGAGTTGTTTCTAGCCTTCCTCCAATCCCACGGTTGTAAGATAAATTTGGGAAAGAGTTCACTGGTCTTGGCAGCAAGGGTAGTTTTCCTAGGAACTATCATAGATTCTCTTCTGATGAAGATCTTTCTAACAGAGGCCAGAAAAGTGAAACTACTATCAAATTATCGAACCTTGCTGGAGACAGCCCACCCTTCAGTTAATCAATGCATGGAAGTAATTGGTCTGATGGTGGCCGCCAGGGATATCATCCCATTTGCTCGATTTCATCTGAGAGCTCTGCAGTTGTGCATGCTGAGTCAGTGGAATGGGGATTATGTAGCTCTATCTCCAAGGTTAACTCTCTAGATCAGAAGATGAGGGATTCTCTTCTGTAATGGCTCTCTCTGGACACCTGTTTTCGGAGGCCTTCGTGGGTGATAGTGACCACGAACGCCAGCCTAGTAGGCTGGAGAGCAGTCTGGAATTCCTTGAAGGCGCAGGGGCTTTAGTCTCAAGAGGAGTCTGTGCTGCCGATCAAGATCTTAGAGTTAAGAGCAATCTACAACGCTCTGTTGGCTTGGCCACAATTGTCCCAGAGACTGTTCATCAGATTCCAATCAGACAACATAACCTCAGTGGCTTACATCAACCATCAGGGGGGAACTCGGAGTTCTCTAGCCATGAGGGAGTTGACTTAGATCATTCAGTTGGCGGAGGCTCACAGTTGTCTTTCTGCCATCCACATCCCAGGAGTGGACAACTGGGAAGCGGATTTCCTAAGCAGGCGTACGTTCGATCCAGGAGAATTGGAACTTCATCCAGAGGTGTTTCCAAGTTGGTCTCCAAATGGGGGAATCCGGAATTGGATCTGATGGTGTCTCGACAGAATGCCAAGCTTCCGAAGTACGGTTCTAGATCGTGGGATCCCCAGGCCTGCCTAATAGATGCATTGGCAGTCCCTTGGAACTTCAGCATGGCTTATCTGTTCCCTCCGTTTGCTCTTCTTCCTCGGGTGATCACCCTCATAAAGCAGGAAAAGGTATCAGTGATCCTAATTACCCCGGCTTGGCCCCAAAGGATCTGGTATGTGGATCTGGTGGAGATGTTGTCTCTGCCTCCATGGAGGTTACCCTGAGGAAGGACCTTCTTCTTCAGGGACCCTTTATCCACCCAAATCTCGTTTCTGTGAAGCTGACTGCTTGGAGATTGAACGCTTGATTCCCTCTAAGCCTGGGTTCTCCGAGTTTGTAATTGAGACTATGATTCAGGCCTGTAAGCTTGTTACTAGGACAATTTATCATAAGATATAGAGGAATATCTTTATTGGTGTGAATCCAAAGGGCTACTTTTGGAGTAGGATTAGGATTACGAGAATTTTGTCCTTTCTTTAGGAGGGTCTGGAGAAAGGGTTATCAGTTAGTACCCTGAAGGGTCAAATTTCGGCTTTATCTGTTTTGTTACATAAACATTTGGCAGATGTACTGGACGTTCAATCCTTTTGTCAGGCCTTAGTTAGAATCAGGCCTGAGTTTAAGTCTGTTGCTCCGCCATGGAGTCTTAATCTAGTTCTTAGAATTTTGCAGAGGACACCGTTTGAGCCAATACATTCTATAGACATTAAATTGTTGTCCTGGAAAGTTCTTTTTCTTTTGGCTATTTCTTCTACGCGGAGGGTTTCTGAGCTCTCCACCTTGCAGTTTGATTCCCCTTACCTTACCTTTCATGCAGATAAGGCGGTTCTTAGTACTAAGCTGGGGTTTCTTCCCAAAGTTGTTTCTACTAAGAATATTAATTGTTGTTCCTTCGCTGTATCCAAAGCCTTTTTCGGATAAAGAGCGTCTGTTGCACAATTTGGACATGGTTCATGCTCTTAAGTTCTATTTGGAGGCGACTAAGGTTTTTTGCAAGTCTTCTGCTCTCTTTGTCTGTTTTTCTGGAAGCGTAGAGATTAGAAGGCTACGGCTTCTACTCTTGCTTTTTGGTTGCGAAGTGTGATTCGTCTGGCATATGAGTCTGCTGTGAAGCAACCTCCAGAGAGAATTACGGCTCATTCCACCAGGGCTGTAGCCTCTTCTTGGGCTTTCAAAAATGAAGCTTCGATGGAGCATACTTTTGCCAAATTTTACAGATTTTATACTTTTGCCTCGGCTGAGGCGGCGTTTTGGAGAAAGGTTCTGCAGGTGGTGGTGCCTTCCGTTTAGGCATGCTTTTTCTTATTTCCCCCCCATTCATCTGTGTTCTCTAGCTTGGGTCTTGGTTCCCAACAGTAATTAAGATGAACCTGTGGACTCACCACATCTTTAGAAGAAAACAAAATTTATGCTTACCTGATAAATTTATTTCTTCAAGATGTGGTGAGTCCACGGACCCACCCTTTTGTGTATTTTTCATGTTTTTGACTAAACCTCAGACACCTCCCCACCTTGTGTTGCTTTCCTTTCTCCATTTGCTTTCGGTCGAATGACTTGGCTTTATGGGTAGGGAAGTGATACTTAACAGTTTTACTGTGGTGCTCTTTGCCTCTTCCTGCTGGCGAGGAGTGGTATTCCCAACAGTAATTTAAGATGACTCACCACATCTTGAAGAAATAAATTTATCAGGTAAGCATACATTTTAGTTTTTTGGGAATAAACACATTTCTCTTGTTAAGTTTATCCAGTCCACGGATCATCCATTACTTGTGGGATATTCTCCTTCCCAACAGGAAGTTGCAAGAGGATCACCCACAGCAGAGCTGCTATATAGCTCCTCCCCTCACTGCCATATCCAGTCATTCTCTTGCAACTCTCAACAAAGATGGACGTAGTAAGAGGAGAGTGGTGTATTATAGTTATTTTTTTAACTTCAATCAAAAGTTTGTTATTTTTAAATGGTACCGGAGTGTACTGTTTCATCTCAGGCAGCATTAGAAGAAGAATCTGCCTGTGATTTCTATGATCTTAGCAGAAGTAACTAAGATCCACTGCCTTTCTCACATATTCTGAGGAGTGAGGTAACTTCAGAGGGGGAATGGCGTGCAGGTTTTCCTGCAATAAGGTATGTGCAGTTAACATATTTCTAGGGATGGAATTTGCTAGAAAAATGCTGCTGATACCGGATTAATGTAAGTTAAGCCTTAAATGCAGTGATAGCGACTGGTATCAGGCTTATTAACAGAGATACATACTCTTATAAAAGTGTAATATAAAACGTTTGCTGGCATGTTAATCGTTTTTATATATGTTTGGTGACAAAACTTATTGGGGCCTAGTTTTTTTCCACATGGCTGACTTGATTTTTGCCTAGAAACAGTTTCCTGAGGCTTTCCACTGTTGTAATATTTGTGGGAGGGGCCTTTTTTAGTGCTTTTCTGTGCAGGTAAAAATACTGACAGAGACATTCAGCTTCCCTCTGCATGATACAGGACATCTCTGAAGGGCTCAAAAGGCTTCAAAGTCATGTTTGAGGAGGGTAACAACCACAGTAGACTGTGGCAGTTGTTGTGACTGTGTTTAAAAAACGTTTTTGTCATTTATTATTCTGTTTTTGTTATTAAGGGGTTAATCATCCATTTGCAAGTGGGTGCAATGCTCTGCTGACTTGTTACATACACTGTAAAAATTTTGTTAGTGTAACTGCCTCTTTTCACTGTTATTTCAAATTTTGTCAAAATTTGTTTCTCTTAAAGGCACAGTAACGTTTTTTATATTGCTTGTTAACTTGCTTTAAAGTGTTTTCCAAGCTTGCTAGTCTCATTGCTAGTCTGTACAAACATGTCTGAAACAGAGGATACTTACTTGTTCATTATGTTTAAAAGCCATGGTGGAGCCCCATAGGAGAATGTATACTAAATGTATTGATTTCACCTTAAACAGTAAAGATCAGTCTTTATCTATAAAAGAATTGTCACCAGAGGGGTCTGTCGAGGGGGAAGTTATGCCGACTAACTCTCCCCACGTGTCGGACCCTTCACCTCCCGCTCAAGGGACGCACGCTAATATGGCGCCAAGTACATCACGGACGCCCATAGCGATTACTTTGCAGGACATGGCTGCAATCATGAATAATACCCTGTCAGAGGTATTTCCAGATTGCCTGAATTGAGAGGCAAGCGCGATAGCTCTGGGGTTAGACGAGATACAGAGCGCGTAGATGCTGTAAGAGCCATGTCTGATACTGCGTCACAATATGCAGAACCTGAGGACGGAGAGCTTCAGTCTGTGGGTGACGTCTCTGAATCGGGGAGACCTGATTCAGAGATTTCTAATTTTAAATTTAAGCTTGAGAACCTCCGTGTATTGCTTGGGGAGGTATTAGCTGCTCTGAATGACTGTGACACAATTGCAGTGCCAGAGAAATTGTGTAGGCTGGATAAATACTATGCAGTGCCGGTGAGTACTGATGTTTTTCCAATACCTTAAAGGCTTACAGAAATTATTAGTAAGGAGTGGGATAGGCCCGGTGTACCCTTTTCCCCACCTCCTATATTTAGAAAAATGTTTCCAATAGATGCCACTACACGGGACTTATGGCAGACTGTCCCTAAGGTGGAGGGAGCAGTTTCTACTTTAGCAAAGCGTACCACTATCCCGGTTGAGGACAATTGTGCTTTTTCAGATCCAATGGATAAAAAATTAGAGGGTTACCTTAAGAAAATGTTTATTCAACAAGGTTTTTTTTTACAGCCCCTTGCATGCATTGCGCCTGTCACTGCTGCAGCGGCATTCTGGTTTGAGGCCCTGGAAGAGGCCATCCATACAGCTCCATTGACTGAAATTGTTGACAAGCTTAGAACTCTTAAGCTAGCTAACACATTTGTTTCTGATGCCATTGTTCATTTGACTAAACTAACGGCTAAGAATTCCGGATTCGCCATCCAGGCGCGTAGGGCGCTAAATTACTCAACATTCCTTTCAAGGGGCAGACCTTATTCGGGCCTGGTTTGAAAGAAATTATTGCTGACATTACTGGAGGTAAGGGTCATACCCTTCCTCAGGACAGGGCCAAATCAAAGGCCAAACAGTCTAATTTTCGTGCCTTTCGAAATTTCAAGGCAGGTGCAGCATCAACTTCCTCTGCTTCAAAACAAGAGGGAACTTTTGCTCAATCCAAGCAGGCCTGGAAACCTAACCAGTCCTGGAACAAGGGCAAGCAGGCCAGAAAGCCTGCTGCTGCCTCTAAGACAGCATGAAGGAGCGGCCCCCTATCCGACAACGGATCTAGTAGGGGGCAGACTCTCTCTCTTCGCCCAGGCATGGGCAAGAGATGTTCAGGATCCCTGGGCGTTGGAGATCATATCTCAGGGATATCTTCTGGACTTCAAAGCTTCTCCTCCACAAGGGAGATTTCACCTTTCAAGATTATCTGCAAACCAGATAAAGAAAGAGGCATTCCTAAGCTGCGTACAAGATCTCCTTGTAATGGGAGTGATCCATCCAGTTCCGCGGACGGAACAAGGACAGGGGTTTTATTCAAATCTGTTTGTGGTTCCCAAAAAAGAGGGAACCTTCAGACCAATTTTGGATTTAAAGATCCTAAACAAATTCCTCAGAGTTCCGTCATTCAAGATGAAAACTATTCGAACCATTTTACCCATGATCCAAGAGGGTCAGTACCGGATATCCCAGGTGTAGAGAACTGGGAGGCGGATTTTCTAAGTCGTCAGACTTTTCATCCGGGGGAATGGGAACTCCATCCGGAGGTGTTTGCTCAATTGGTTCTCCGTTGGGGCAAACCAGAATTGGATCTCATGGCGTCTCGCCAGAACGCCAAGCTTCCTTGTTACGGATCCAGGTCCAGGGACCCAGAAGTGGCACTGATAGATGCTCTAGCAGCGCCTTGGTTCTTCAACCTAGCTTATGTGTTTCCACCGTTTCCTCTGCTCCCTCGTCTGATTGCCAAAATCAAACAGGAAAGAGCATTGGTGATATTGATAGCGCCTGCGTGGCCACGCAGGACCTGGTATGCAGACCTAGGGGACATGTCATCCTTTCCACTATGGACTCTGCCTCTGAGACAAGACCTTCTAATACAAGGTCCTTTCAATCATCCAAATCTACTTTCTCTGAGACTGACTGCATGGAGATTGAACGCTTGATCCTATCAAAGCGTGGCTTCTCTGAGTCAGTAATTGATACCTTAATACAGGCACGAAAGCCTGTCACCAGGAAAATTTACCACAAGATATGGCGTAAATATCTTCATTGGTGTGAATCCAAGAATTACTCATGGAGTAGGGTTAGGATTCCTAGGATATTGTCCTTCCTCCAAGAGGGTTTGGACAAAGGATTATCAGCTAGTTCTTTAAAGGGACAGATTTCTGCTCTGTCTATTCTTTTACACAAGCGTCTGGCAGAAGTTCCAGACGTTCAGGCATTTTGTCAGGCTTTAGTTAGAATTAAGCCTGTGTTTAAACCTGTTACTCCTCCATGGAGCTTAAACTTGGTTCTTAAAGTTCTTCAAGGGGTTCCGTTTGAACCCCTTCATTCTATTGATATCAAACTTCTTTCATAGAAAGTTCTTTTTCTGATGGCTATTTCCTCGGCTCGAAGAGTCTCGGAGTTATCTGCCTTACATTGTGATTCTCCTTATCTGATCTTTCATTCAGATAAAGTTGTTCTGCATACAAAACCTGGGTTTTTACCTAAGGTGGTTTCTAACAAGAATATCAATCAAGAGATTGTTGTTCCATCATTATGTCCTAATCCTTCTTCAAAGAAGGAACGTCTTTTGCATAATCTAGACGTAGTCCGTGCCTTGAAGTTTTACTTACAGGCTACTAAAGATTTTCGGCAAACATCTAACCTGTTTGTTGTTTACTCTGGACAGAGGAGAGGTCAGAAGGCCTCGGCAACCTCTCTTTCTTTTTGGCTTCGGAGTATAATCCGTTTAGCCTATGAGACTGCTGGACAGCAGCCTCCTGAAAGGATTACAGCTCATTCTACTAGAGCTGTGGCTTCCACCTGGGCCTTTAAAAATGAGACCTCTGTTGAACAGATTTGCAAGGCTGCAACTTGGTCTTCGCTTCATACTTTTTCCAAATTTTCCAAATTTGATACTTTTGCTTCTTCGGAGGCTGTTTTTGGGAGAAAGGTTCTACAGGCAGTGGTTCCTTCAGTTTAAGTTCCTGCCTTGTCCCTCCCATCATCCGTGTACTTTAGCTTTGGTATTGGTATCCCACAAGTAATGGATGATCCGTGGACTGGATACACTTAACAAGAGAAAACATAATTTATGCTTACCTGATAAATTTATTTCTCTTGTAGTATATCCAGTCCACGGCCCGCCCTGTGCTTTTGAGGCAGGTCTAAATTTTAATTAAACTACAGTCACCACTGCACCCTATGGTTTCTCCTTTCTCTGCTTGTTTCGGTCGAATGACTGGATATGGCAGTGAGGGGAGGAGCTATATAGCAGCTCTGCTGTGGGTGATCCTCTTGCAACTTCCTGTTGGGAAGGAGAATATCCCACAAGTAATGGATGATCCGTGGACTGGATACACTACAAGAGAAATAAATTTATCAGGTAAGCATAAGTTATGTTTTTTATCAGAGCTATTTTTGGAGACAGAGTAAGAGGCAATGTATTCCAATTTTTCAGCTCCAAAGAAAATGTTTGCCATATGGGAATATAATTAAGATCATACCATTCTTAAGGGTTTTTGGATAAAATTATCCCCAGATATTTGATATTTCTGTCTGCGAGCCTGAAGGGATTTTCCAGAAAACTTTTTTTTTTTTTTTTTTTTAAATAATCCATAAGATCTCTGATTTTCTAAGATTGATTTTGTAGCCGGAGAAATTACTTAATTCAGCAATGATATCCAAATGTATCGGTATATTCTTTCTGGAGTTCCCTATATAGAAAAGAATATTGTCTGCATACAGTTGATATTTTTTATTGGTATCCTTTGTTAAAATAGCAGCAGTGCACTACAGCTGTAAACATTGGGTGAGCCAATGACAAGAGGCATATACATCCAGCCACCAAGCAGCAGCTAACTCTCCAATAGTGCATTGCTGCATCTGAACCTATCTAGGTATGTTTTTCAACAAAGGATGCCTAGAGTACAAAAGCAAATTGGAAAGATGTACAAAATTGCATGCCCTATCTGAATTATACAAGTTTAATTTTGACCTTACTACAACTCTAGCCAACCTACTCATATCTACAAGAATGGGATCCAAGTTTAGTATCCATATCTACCAACCTAAAATTTTAACATAAGTGAAATATTATGTTCAGTTTTAACGGTGGAGGTGCTGAAGTCAATACTAGGTTATCATTAACCAGAAAAATGCATCCATTAAGACAAACAATTTTTTTTATTATAAATATATATATATATATATATATATTTATATATATAAAATTGCAAATAAATACTTGGTACAACGACATCACTTTGCATCAATAAATTGATAATCCTATCTAAATCATATGTAACATATTGAAATCTGTCAAGAAAAAAAATTATATGTCAATACAAAATATAGTGCAAATAGCAGGCAAGCAATGATAGGTCAGTACCTCATTGTTGTAGGTTATCCGAACAAAAAATATTCCTTTATACTGTCTGTAAGAAAAAGACAGCAAAATACTGATGATGCACCAAGTAACTCTCTCACATATCTTGGAAACTTTTCAGCATAACGGAGTTATCGTACATAAGAGTTTGTTGTTTTTATGTCCTCTCCTGATTGCATTTCTGATAGACAGTATCTGTCTTGCCTTCCTGAGCAACCATTTGCTATTGCCATTGGCTATTTTTCGGCTACATATTACTCTGCCATCGTCATGCATTAGGAGACATAACCATCCTGCAGTAAGCACTTTGGCTTGGGGCTACTTTATAATATTTTCACTGAGTGCCTTGAAACAGTTTGTATTAAGTAATTTGTATTTATCATTTGATAAACCCAATTAATCTATGCCCAAAATACTGAATCAGTTATACTGTCAAAGAACCCTTTCCAAATTACTTCTAAACAAGCTTTTTAAAAATTGGATTTTTTTTAAGCAACCCTACAAGGTTTGCTTACCTTTGCATTATATCCATGATCCATTTTTTAACTGATTTTATGGGCCGCATCAGAGGCGTAACTAGAATTCACAGGGCCCAGGTGCAAGAATCTAAGAAGGGCTCTTCACCCCCCCCCCCCCAAAAAAAAAAAGTGAATTTGATACATAACTTTTTATTTTTTTATTAACATTTAACACAGAAAAAAAGCGTGAATCAGATTACATTTCTGCAAAAGGAGGTACCCTGTGCCCACAGTCTGTGAGATGGTCTGACCCCCTATTACTGTATATAGTGACACTGTTTAACCCACCAATACTGTATATAGTGAGTCAGTGACACAGCCTGTAATCTGCCGATGAGATGGCTGGCCTGACCCTACCCGGCCCAGTACTTTATAAAGTGACCACAGTAGTCTGTGACATTGTCCAGCCCCCCGTACTGTATATAGTGGTACTATATAGTGACACTGTTTACCCCCGCCCCCCCTTGCTGTAGTAACAAGGTCTGTAATTTGCTGGTTCCACAAACATACACACACACACATACATGCATAAATACACACAGTCACATACATACATACACGATACACATAGCTGAAATTATCCCTATATTGGTTTAGTTCCTGTACAGTATGTCACATCAATTTTTGTGATTTATTAATTTATACAAACATAGAGGCTAGGTAGTGGTTTGGATTACTGCAGCATATAGTTCTTGTAATACCAAGAATGATAGTATATGACAATTGGTATAAAAAAATGTGTAGGATTGCCACCTTTTTGGGGGAAAAAAATACTGGCCAAGCATTGGCATACATTTGCATAATTTAATTAAACAGAATAACTCGGAAACTGAATTTGATAGGATTGATTTTAAAGAATTAGATGTTTATAATTAGATTCCAATGCCTTTTTTTGTACTTATTTTTTATCATCTATATTGACCTGAACCATAAAAATACCACAGATACACATTTCAACCCCAAAAACTTTTTTAATTTGAGTATTTTTGTTAATCTATAATATTAACAGCCTTCTCATAATTTTTTTAAGTGCGTGCTTATTGGTGGATACAGTTAGCAAACCAATAAGCAAGCATAACCCAGTTTCTCAACCAAAAATGCACCAGCTCTTAAGCTTTACATTACAGCTTTTTAAATAAAGATAGCAAAAGAACGAAGAAAAATTGATAATAGGAGTAAATTAGAAAGTTGCTTAAAATTGCATGTTTTTTTCTGAATAATTAAAGTAACAATTTGGGTTTAGTGTCCCTTTAACTACTGTCCACAGAGTACAACTGCTGTGCAGATTAAAGTATGTTTTAACACAAAGCCAGATTGGAGAATTCTGTTCTGCTGCAACTTTTCCACTCCATTTTGTGTCCAAACAAGTGAAGAATGCCCTACCCAGGACATGAATAGCCCTGCACCTGGAGGTAATGCCCACACTAACTCTGCGGGGCACATTACCCAAAACCCCCCTTCCTGATTTCTGAAGACACTGATATGAACATTTAAGCTTCAGAAAAAAAGAAAATGCAGACCTTTGTATACTCTTTCCATATTCTGATTTAATATAAAACCTGAAACCATTGTATTTTTTTTGCTTCTTTTTCTGAGCGATTCCACCCCATATAATCAATCCGTAGAAATATAACGAAAAAATATTTGAGAAGATAGAAATACTACATGAGAAACCGGTGTATTAGACACTGTTAAAGTATTTTCACAGATATTCACAGAAGCCAAAGATGCTTGGCCATATAGAAAGTAAAACATGGCAGCCAATGAATTTGTTATTGATACTGAAATGCAGGTTTATTTTCACTTAACCAATATCAATTCATGACTTGTGCAATTAGCAATTTAAATAATGTCTGTACAATTAACAGTTTCATATAATTTTGCTTAATTTAATAATGAATACATTGTAACTATCCTGTCACTTCATTGCATTCAAAATAAATATTGCAATCTTCGAATGTTAGTTGTTTTTGCGTTTTTAGCATTCAGACATTTAATTTGTTTAATCTTGTTACATTTGTATTAAATCAGGAACAAATAGGTCCATTCATTAGAATGTGATCTGACAACACACAGAGTAAAACAAAATAAAACATTTTACAAATTGCCACGGGAAGTGTGTCAAAATGAAGTTGGAAAGAGGTCAAAGCTGTTGATTTGAAAAGTCCAAAAAAAATCTTCAGGGAACTGCCAGAGAAATATTGATGGAATAATCTGTTGAATTGTCCTCATAAACAGTCAATAAGAAGATATGTTTCTGTCCACTTGATGTTTAGCTTTGGTGTGATGTAAAAATTATAAATCTTTTAGTTTTTTTGGGATATGTACTAAGGTTGGACTTTTTCTGGCTAATGCTTGCTGTGTTTATTGTTCACTGCATGCATCTAAGTTACAGTTGTACTTAAAAAAAACATGAAACAATTTGAGATAGTAATGTAATAAGTATAATTATGTATGGGGAAGAAAAAAACATAAATTATGCTTACCTGATAATTTCCTTTTCTTCTGATGGAAAGAGTCCACAACTGCATTCATTACTTTTGGGAAAATAAGAACCTGGCCACCAGGATGAGGCAAAGACAACCCAGCCAAAGGCTTAAATACTCCTCCCACTCCCCTCATCCCCCAGTCATTCTGCCGAGGAACAAGGAACAGTAGAAGAAATATCAGGGTGAAAAGTGCCAGAAGAATATAAGGACGCCCTACATAAAATTACGGGTGGGGAGCTGTGGACTCTTTCCATCAAAAGAATAGGAAATTATCAGGTAAGCATAATTTATGTTTTTCTTCTTAAATTCAAAGAGTCCACAGCTGCATTCATTACTTTTGGGAAAACAATACCCAAGCTATAGAGGACACTGAATGCCAAGACGGGAGGTACACCAGCTGAAACCCCCAAGGGGACAAGGCAAAGGAGAACCAAGGAAACCGAAAGATCCCCTAATACAAAAAGGAACACCTCCATGAGTGAGCCCAGCTCACAGATACCCAAAGGGGCCCAAACAGGGAAAGGAGGCCTCGCCTATACCAAGTGAAACCCAGGATAAGACCGGGCACAGAGACAGAACAGACGTCTCCCCAATATCCTGCAAGCACGGATGCAACAGAAGAGGCAAAGTCCTCCCAGTGTCTGGCCATAGAATACAAAGGAATGCGACCATGAAAAATGTGTGTAATACACCCAGGTGAAAACCCCCAAAGTTGAGTCCACAACAGGACGACACAGAGGATAAATGCGAGGAAGAAGAAGCAGTGAAGCAAGAAACAGACCGCAAAGCAACCCCCTTACAGAGGGCACTTTCCAGGAAACCTAAGTCGCCGGACCTACACACAGGTCCCTGAAAAGGGGGACACAAAAAGCTCAATCGAGGCCCCTGAGAAGGAGAGTATACTCTCAGAACCCAAAGGAAGGGTAAACCCTCTTCTATCAATGGAGCAAGTTGAAAGGAAAATCTATACCCTAGCAGACTAAAAAAACCTGGCCAACCCTGACCAGGTGAGGTAGATGGAGCAGGGACATAGCCTAAGTTCCCACTACCGTGGAAAACCCGACCAGCCCTGAGATCCAAGCTTCCAAAATCAACAAAACTCGGTCAGTAAAAAGGCCAAGCAGAGCATCGGCAACCAGAACTCTCAAGGAGAAAAAACAGGTCCGGGCACCTAATAGTTCAGGCAAACCTTACCCTAGAATTAAACACCCCAAACGTCCAAAAAGCCATACACAAGGGTATGGATGCATATCCAGAGAATCCAGATAGCGAGAAGAACTTGAAAGCTCCGACCAAAGTGAGGAACCATCCCTAGCAAATGTCCAATGCTCCAAGAAGCAAGGCTAGAAGTCATATGAAGATACTTCTCAGAGCCTCAGGACAACCAAGGGATACCTCGTGGTCCAAAAAATCCTACTAGCAGGACTAGTCTCCCTAACGCCTCTGCACAAGCAGAGGACACAAGGAAGAGAAGAACCTAAGCCTACCCAGCTCCGGAAAACCCAGAGCTAAACAAAAGTCCCTGCAGCGAACAACCGTCACCAGGAAGCACAGATCCCTAAAAGGAGATCCACTCACCCGGAGGCAATGGAAGAAGATCCAAAGGCCTCTTATAACTTAGTCAAGAGTAAGAGCTGCAACTAGATATACTAGAAACAGCTACGCGTACACCTGCAAGGTGTCAAGAACTGCAATAGGTTTTAAACTGCAACCTTCCGCATGCTAGACAGCTATGCTCTACAAGCTGTTACATCAAGCCCAAAAGGACACATCCAGAGGCCTAAAAAAGAAGGCCAAACTGCTCAATAGCGGTAAGGGGCATTAAGCCCTCCCACCCTCCACCACATGGGGAGGAAACTCTAAGTTATGATGAAATCAGCTGTCAGAGTGACGAAGCAGAAAAACTCCCGTGCCCGGTCATCTATGACTGAAGACTATAAGGACTGAAACAATCCTTCCCACCTCACGGACCCACAGGTCCTCTCTAATGCTTAGTTGAACATAAAAAACAATGATAACTTGAGCACTCTGCGCTTCTACCGAACCAGCCAAGCAGAACAGAGCCACGTGTCTGAACAGCCACAAGACCAAACGAACCCGACAGGACCAGCCTGCACCTAGGGTCCCAACTTGCAAGCTGCGTAAATTCTCCCTCGTAGGGGAAAAAACAGATAACAGACATTTTTAACAGAGGACTAACATGTCCAACAACTTCCGAAGAAGCAATAACGAGTATCAATCCCAGAAGGTTCCCGTGGGAAACAAAAACAAATAAAAGACATCCTATCGGATATAAATAAAATATAAGGTAACCCGAAGGTTAACGCCCAAAAGACACAGGCCTACCCGCAGGACCAGCCAAACGTAGCCCTAGCTCACAAAACTGGGAAAGATATCAACAAGAGACAATCAGGAGATTACTTCATCCCTACATGTCTAATGAGGTGCACCATTCAAATTATCAGACTGAAATTCCCCGTATCTGGTAACGATAGGGTCATACAATAACTGAAAAACATGTCTGAGCAACACGCGAATGCGCACAATCCTGTAACGGAAGGCACAACACTCAGGGACAGATACCCCTGCAGGGAACTGTAGAGGCCCTACCCAAGGCGGAAGGCCCGGGACAATAGGGCACGAGCACATTCTCAAAGAAACGTCTGGACTCAGCATTCCCTTGATTCCCCGAGTCCGAGGAATCGGGCGCTCTGAAATGGCATACGGAACAAAACAGGTTGACAGACGTCAATGAGGCCACTCTGGATTCATCAACTGGCACAGAATGTGAATCTGAAATCAAAATGGTCTCAGTATCAGAATTCTCTGTAACTGAATCTGAAATTAACACAGTCACAGCATCAGAATCCTCCATAGCTGGATAGAGGACTAAAGTAATGAAAACTAAAACGGCACCTGACACCCCCAATGGCTGGGGCACTCACCCCCTCCTATGACCAGACCCCTGCAGACTAGAAAATTTTCTTCACCACGTGGTCAGAAATGCGGAAATGGAACAACGGAACGTAGCCACGCCCAAACACAAGGTGAACCATACAGTCCAAACAAGCGCACCCAACCAAAAGGCTGCGTCACTTCCAAAGGCCTCAATGTTCCAACCACGAGCCCAGTAAACATTGCACATAAGCAGGTTGAATCACATAACAAATATGATTATAAAAAAACCCTGTTCAATAACCCCCCTCAGGAGATATTAACTCTCGATTCCAAGATACTAAAAGAGACTCACTGAGACCCTTATGTATAGTTAGACCCGCAAGGTGGTAGCCTCTCAGAAAACATTAAGTACATTGCAATAAAGTAAAATGAAATGTTCTTACCGGAATCTATGCCGTGGAACAGGAACACGGCCCTTCAAGTGTGACGGATAGTAGCATTGCCTCCGCCATGGACTTGAGAGGAGAAAGCAGGCAGCGAAGCAAAGTTCGACAATGCTGATTGCTTAAGGAGCTGTTAATATGAGTCAGGATGGTTTTGCAGAAAGAAACTCCCTGCATCTCTGGACTCTAACTTTCATCCAAGCCCTCACTAAGAGACTGACAGGACTACTTAAAAATCCTGTCCCATGCCAAAGAGTACTACCTTCCATAAGAGACAAAAACAAAAATTAAAAATTCTGACACTTTTCTGCCATCCTCCTGGGATGAAAGGCAAAGAATAACTGGGGGATGAGGGGAGTGGGAGGAGTATTTAAGCCTTTGGCTGGGTTGTCTTTGCCTCCTCCTGCTGGCCAGGTTCTTATTTTCCCGAAAGTAATGAATGCAGCTGTGGACTCTTTCCATTTAAGAAGAAACAAATATTTTACACTATACTTTTATTATTTATTTTTATCCTTTTTTTTTTCATGTAAGTTAAATGGACATGAAACCCAAAAATTTTCTTTCATGATTTAGGTAGAACATACAATTTTAAACAACTTTCCAGTTTACTTCTATTATCAAATTTGCTTCATTCTCTAAAAGAGCAGCAGTGCACTACTGGTTTCTAACTGAACACATGGGTGAGCCAATGACAATCGGTCTTAATATGCAGCCACCAATCAGCAGCTAGAACCTAGGTTCTTTGCTGCTCCTGAAGTTACCTACATAAACCTTTCAGCAAAGGATAACAAGAGAAGGAAGCTAATTAAATAATAGAAGTAAATTGGAAAGTTGTTTAAAATTGCATGCTTTTTCTGAATCATAAAAGAAAAAATGTGGGTTTCATTCCCCTTTAACTCTAAAAATTGTAGGTTTTCCGGTGCACACTGCAGACTCCACAAATCTAACATTACTACATCTTTCTTTCTAATTTTCATCAACAGAGGTGATATGGTATTGCGAAACAGTACAAGTTTTGCTAACAAAATTATAGAGGCAACATGTTAATCTGTTCAGAAAATGTTCATACTCTGAAACATGTTAGGTAATTGCAAGACTACGTATAAATTAATATTAAGCTATTGCATCCAATGTAGTTACTCTTATGATACATTTTACTAGGTTTTTGAGAATGAACAGTATGGTATCAATTAAACTTCAAATTCACAATTGTCTTGTATGTAATTAATTCGGTGCTTTTTTCTAAGGTATGTTAGATGGTCATTTTCAAGTGTAAACAGGATAGGTCGTAGTTTGCACCCTCGTAAAGTTCCTTTCTGTGATATAAAGTTGTGTATGTTGTTAGCAAGTGAATGTCGCTTGAGAAAATAATACAATTATTAATTGACTTCTAAATTTACAATTATTTTGCTTCTGTTTCCTTTATGGGTCTCTGTTGGGGGCATATCCATAGCTTTCAGTTTGAGTGCAAATTTGATATTTCATATAACTTTAATTTGAATAGATTAATTCATCCTTTAAAAGTTATTTTGTTATTATGCATGATAATATTTTCTTGATTCAATAAGAAAATCCAACATTATATGTCATTTTTTAGTAATTTTTTATGTAAAGATATTAATAAATGATTAGTCTGACTCTAACATACAGTAAAAAACCTATGCAACAAACTATTATGAAATGTGTCATGCCAGTAGATTTTTTTTTTTTGGTCTGGTACTGTTTTTATGTGAAAAAATGAGACGTAGATGCTGAAGTTACCTTATTTTAATATATTTTGAGCATGTTCAGTAGTAACAGAAGCTGAAATAGACAAATTGTAAAATTCATATGCAAACAGATGTATGTTAATACCATGAACATTGTTAATAAATTTCTCCCACACAATTTGGTTTATTTTTTAATGTTTAATTTATAATTAATTATTAATTTATTATTAATATTCTGACAAATTAAGGGCACTTTTATAATTGTAGTTGCTACATTAATAACCCATCGTATTTGCTACTACACCATATTCCTTTGTTTCTCAACAAGTATATAACAGAATTACTGCAGAAGTTATGTTGCATGATTAGGCTGCATTAACACCTCTGTGAGATTATTTTTATTTTCTCAGATTTCTAAGGTGTCTCATCACTTTTACAAAAATATCACATATTTTATTCACACATTTTCAGTTGTTGCACGAAGGGAAATTGTAATGCTTTTATTACTATGTTATTTTAACATAGTTAAAGGGACAATCTACTGCAGAATTTGTATTGTTTAAAAAGATAGATAATCTCTTTATTACCCATTCCCAGACAGCCTTCAAGGGTTTAGAAATTAGCATATGAGCCTTCATAGGTTTAGCTTTCAACAAAGTATACCAAGAGAACAAAGCTTATTTGATTATAAAAGTAAATTGGTAAGTAGTTTAAAATTGCATGCCCTTTCTGAATCCTAAAAGTTTAATTTTGACTAGGTTGTCCCTTTAAGGATTACATGCTTATTTACTTTCCAGTACGTCTGCTTCCTTTCTACATCTATACCTGATTGTATTTAAAAAAAAAAAAAAAAAAAAAACAATAAAAATAGAAATAAACGGCCAGATTACAATTGGAGCGTTAATAGTTACACGCAAACGATAAGAGTTTATCGCAGGTGTTGGTGCGCATCAGGTGTATTTCATGCACCACTGGTAATGACAGGATACCTGGCTTTTACTTCCATGATCTTCATACTAACCGGAAATACAAGATAAAGCATCTTATTACATACACCACAAGTATGTGGTACATCTATTACATTGCCCATGTGGGATGTTCTATGTAGGAAGAGCTGTGATGACGCCAAAACCAGGATGGCAAATCTGACCAGCCACTGGCTCGACACTTTCAGGACCAGAATCACACAGTCATGGACCTTAGGTTCAAACTTATAGATCTCATCACTACCCTTAAAAGAGGGGGTGACAGAGCAAAGCTGTTGCTGTAATGTGAAGCCCCTTGGATTTATAAACTCAACACTGTCTACCCAAAATGGCTTAAATACTAGCATTGATTGGCATTGTTTTCTCTAGGTACATTTTAAAAAGGGTAATAATATGACAGTCTGCTGAAAGAGCCACCTGTTAATATATCCTCTATCTCTTTGATGACAGAGTATGCTATCTATAGCTGTACATTACGCATTCGGGCGAACTAGAAAATTGTTATCCCCCTTCTTTTACTATGACAGTGTTGCATATTATATTATTTAATCTAATGCCATCTCTAGGGTCATAATTTGGTCATACTATAGGAAGCATCCTCTGGGCACATACTGAGCATTTAGCAGTTTATCTGTCCTAATAATAATTGTATAATAGAGATATACTGTATCTGTATACTTCCATGCATTTGTTATATCAGACAGACAGATATTCCTGAATATAGTGATAGATTTCCCGGTTGTTTTTAACACTACTCTATTGGTCACCCTCTCTGCTTTGTCAAACACATTTATTAGCTTTGCAGTCTCACTACTATGTTCTATTTTTGTTACCATAGGTTTGCTCCTAATTAGGAATTTTAACAGTATGAGCTTGATACTTCCCTTGATTTACACATTTAGGTTAACAAAACATGTTATAAGCATGTTCCCTTACTGACAATGTATGGACAATTATCTATGGTAAATAACATTAGTTGTAAGTGCTAAAATATTTTTTATTTTCTCGATAATGCTACTGGCATACACGCTGACACATAGTTACAGTACTTTGTTAAAGGCTGTAGCCCCATGCAGATACCATCATTGGAACATGCCGATCGCACACACTTCACAATGTTGGCCCTTATGGAGAACGGACCTAACGCTCCACTTTATGCACATACATGACACTCAGGCTAGTGACTGATCTACACATTGGATCTTAATTTCTAAGCACCTGGTGCTGCATTGCTGGAAGGTCTGATGTTTTACATGACATAGAGCTATACTGATGCCTTTGATGATGCCTTCACTTCATAAACAGCACAACAGCAGTAACACATAACATTTAATGTTAGGATGCTTATCTTGTATGCCCACGATGTGTTCATAATTGTGGTTGTTCATTTTGCTTAGTATGTTCAGAGGTATACTACTACACAATGATTGGTGATATGACTAATAATGCATATGGTTTATGTACATGTTCAATGTTTAATCACATTAATGTTTTTGTAGTAAAATATTGGATCACAATGCTATTCATTAAGTAACAGCTGATATTTGTTTATATCACTTATCACCATGATTACCGTATTGACGCAGTTTTATGTGTGTGGGGTTATAGCTATATATTGTTTGTTCACATTTTTGCTTGCTGTTGGTCTGACTCTGAGGAAGGGGCTAGTGAGCTCCGAAACGTCACTATAATAAATATTCTTTGATTATAAGTCCAGAGTGTGCGAATTTAAGTACAGTTTGGTTTTTATAATTATTTCCTGACACCCTGGCAGATGTTGTTGAACACTTTGAATTATATGTATATGTATGTGTGTGTGAGAGCATAGCTGTATGTGAGTGTGCATGTTTGTGTTTGTGCCTGTGAGTGTAGATGTGTGTTTACATGTGAGTGTGTGGGTGTATGGTTGTGATATGTGTGTTCATGTTATTGTGTATACTTGTGTCTGTGTATAAATGCATATACAATTGTATATGTATGGGTGGAATATCATACGCAGGGTTAAAGGGATAGTGAACCCAATTTTTTTCTTTAATGATTTAGATAGAGCAGCAATTTTAAGCAACTTTCTCATTTACACCTTTTTGTTACTTTTTCTTCGTACTCTTTGTATCTTTATTTGAAAAGCAGGAATGTAAGCTTAGCAGCCAGCCCCTTTTTGGTTCAGAACCCTGGGTGGGGGGAGGGAGGGAGAGAGAGAGAGATAAAATAAATATTTGGGATCCAGCACTCACCTAGATTCAATACCAGCTCCCGGGGTGCACTCCAAAAGTAAGCATATGAGAAAATTGAATCCAGAAGGCACTCTCCGTTCAAAAATATAATCCTTTATTACATAAATATATATATATATATACACACACTCACTTTATTAGGTACGCCTGTTCAATTGCTTGGTAATACAAATTGCTAATCTACCAATCACATGGCAGCAACTCAATGGCATATACTTATCAAGCGGTCAACTTACTTGCATTCGACGGCACCAATACGCTCGCCTAAGCTCGCCTAACATCGCTGCCGCGGACCTGAATACGTTCTCCAAAGTTACCAAAAAAGCTGTCAAAAAGCCATGCACCAAGTACGGGGCGATGAGCAGCGGACTGTTGTTAACTAACAGTCATCGATCTCCCTGCTCTTCGGCTTTTTCCTAGCTTTATTGGTACCTTGTCACTAAACACCGCCACTATACTAAACTGTTTACCCCCTATACCGCTGCTCACGGACCCCGCAGCAACTAAATAAAGTTATTAACCCCTATCCTGCCGCTCCCGGAGCCCACCGCTACCTACATTATACTTATTAACCCCTAATCTGCCCCCCCTACACCGCCGCCACCTACATCATACTTATTAACCCCTAATCTGCCCCCCCTACACCGCCGCCACCTACATTATACTTATTAACCCCTAATCTGCTGCCTCTACTCCACCGCCACCTACATTATACTTATTAACCCCTAATCTGCCCCCCCTACACCGCCGCCACCTACATAACACTTATTAACCCCTAATCTGCCCCCCCTTACACTGCCGCCACCTACATAACTTATTAACCCCTAATCTGCCCCCACACACTACCGCCACCTACATAACACTTATTAACCCCTAATCTGCCATCCCCAACGTCGCCGTTAAATTTATTAACCCCTAAACCTAAGTCTAACCCTAACACCCCCTAACTTAAATATAATTTAAATAAATATAAATAAATATTCCTGACATTAACTAAATTATTTATATTTAAAACTAAATACTTACCTCTAAAATAAACCCTAAGCTAGCTACAATATAACTAATAGTTACGTTGTATCTAGCTTAGGGTTTATTTTTATTTTACAGGCAAGTTTGTATTTATTTTAACTAGGTAGAATAGTTACTAAATAGTTATTAACTATTTAATAACTACCTAGCTAAAATAAATACAACTTTACCTGTAAAATAAAACCTAACCTAAGTTACAATTACACCTAACACTACACTATAATTAAATAAACTACATTAAATACAATGAACTAAATTAAATTAAATTATCTAAAGTACAAAAAAAACAAACACTAAATTACAGAAAATAATAAACAAATTACAGAAATTTAAACTAATTACACCTAATCTAATAGCCCTATCAAAATAAAAAAGCCCCCCCAAAATAAAAACCTAGCCTAAACTAAACTATCAATAGCCCTTAAAAGGGCCTTTTGTGGGGGAATTGCCCCAAAGTAATCAGCTCTTTTACCTGAAACAAAAAATACAAGCAACCCCCCCAACAGTAAAACCCACCACCTACACAACCAACCCCCCCAAAAAAACTAACTAAAAAAACCTAATCTCCCCATTGCCCTGAAAAGTGCATTTGGATGGGCATTGCCCTTAAAAGGGCAGTTAGCTCTTTTGCAGCCCAAACCCTAACCTAAAAATAAAACCCACCCAATACACCCTTAAAAAACCTAACACTAACCCCCTGAAGATCACCTTACCAGGGACATCTTCATCCAAGCCGGCAGAAGTGCCGAGCGTACCTGGTAGACATTTGTTAACTAGCAAAAGTAGTCAGATTATGCCGAATTTGCATTCGGAACATCTGTAATGACGTTAGCATCGATCTGTGTCGGACTCAGTCTGGCGGATCGTATGTCATGTCACAAAATTCTACTTTTGCCGGTCTGTAGGGTTTGATAACTAAGGGGAATCAGGCTCGCCACAAATACGCTGCGGAATTCCAGCGTATTTGTGGTTGACGGCTTGATAAGTAGAAGCCAATGCATTTAGGCATCTAGGCGTGGTGAAGATGACTTGCTGAAGTTCAAACCGAGCATCAGAATGGGGAAGAAAGGGGATTTACGTGACTTTGAACATGGTAAGATTGTTGGTGCCAGACAGGCTGGTCTGATTATTTAAAAAACTGCTGATCTACTGGGATTTTCATGCACAGCCAACTCTAGGGTTTACAGAGACCGGTCCAAATAGAGAAAATATCCAGTAAGCAGCAGTTGTGTGGACGAAAATGCCTTGTTGATGTCAGAGGTCAGAGGAGAATGGGCAGACTGGTTCAAGATGATTTAAATGCAACAGTAACTCAAATAACCACTTGTTACAACCAAGGTATGCAGAATACCATCTCTGAATGCACAACATGTCGAACCTTGTAGCAGATGGGCTACAGCAGCAGACGACCACACCAGGTGCCACTCCTGTCAGCTAAGAACAGGAAACTGAGGCTACAATTTGCACAGGCTCACCAAACTTGGACAATAGAAGATTTGAAAAATGTTACCTGGTCTGATGAGTCTCAATATCAGCTGCAACATTCAGATGGTAGGTTCAGAATTTGACGTAAACAACATGAAAGCATTGATCCATCCTGCCTTTTTATCAACTGTTCAGGCTGGTGGTGGTGGTTTAATGGTGTGGGGGATATTTTCTTGGCACACTTTGGGCCCCTTAGTAGCAAATGAGCATTGTTTAAACACCACAACCTACCTAAGTATTTTTAAAGACCATGCCCATCCCTTTATGACTACAGTGTACCCATCTTCTGATGGCTACTTCCAGCAGGTTAATGCACCATGTCACAAAGCTCAAATCATCTCAAATTGGTTTCTTGAACATGACAAGGAGTTCACTGTACTCCAATGGCCTCCACAGTCACCAGATCTCAATCCAATTGAGCACCTTTTGGATGTGGTTGAACGGGAGATTCACATCATGGATGTGCAGCCAACAAATCTGCAGCAAATGTGTGATGCTATCATGCCAATATGGACCAAAATGTCAGAGAAATTTTTCCAACACCTTGTTGAATCTATGCCATGAAGAATTAAGGCAGTTCTGAAGGCAAAAGGGGGTCCAACCCGGTACTAGCAAGGTGTACCTAATTAATTGGCTGGTGAGTGTGTGTGTGTATATGTATGTGTGTATGTGTGTATGTGTGTGTATATATATATATATATACCTGAAATATGTTATTTTTTACTGATAAAAAACTGATAAACTGATTTTTCATATGGATGCGTATATATATATATATATATATATATATATATATATATATACGCATCCATATGAAAAATCAGTTTATCAGTTTTTTATCAGTAAAAAATAACATATTTCAGGTCGACGTTTCGGCTCCACAATTGAGCCTTTTTCAAGACAATCTACAATGTAAATGTTTATACATAAGTAAACCACATATCATATTTGTTAAAATACAAAATGTGAAGTACAAAAAAAGTAAAAAATAAAAAAACACTGTTTTATTCCCTTTACTATCACCATTATAGTGCTCACAATATTTGCAAAACTTTTCTAAAAAAAGTTAATTTTTAAAATTACAAGTAAAAAGTTTCCTTATTATATTTGGTAGTTATAAGTAATGCATATTCATGTGAAAACTGTTAAGCACAATATGGTAATTAATACACAGCCTTATTAAATGTCTCTAACTTTAATTCAAGTGTTACATAGTTTGCTTACAGGTGAATATAAAATACTTTCTGATACTGTTGTAACTTTTCAAGTAGGTTCAGTAACCTTTGAAATTCAATATGTTACAAATATGACCTAACTATGTCACATGAACATTAGTAAGCAATATACCTACATGCATAATATGAATGTGCTATGCCTAGGATGATTTAATATAAGATCTAGGCACATGTCTTTTGTCCTTAAGTTTTCCCATGTGCTTAATAGTTTTCACATGAATATGCATTACTTAAAACTACCAAATATAATAGGGAAACTTTTTAATTGTAATTTTAAAAATTAACTTTTTTAGAAAAGTTTTGTGAATATTGCAAGCACTATAATGGTGATAGTAAAGGGAATAAAACAGTGTTTTTTTTGTATTTTGTATTTACAAATATGATATGTTTACTTATGTATAAACATTTACATTGTAGATTGTCTTGAAAAAGGCTCAATTGTGGAGCCGAAACGTCAACCTGAAATATGTTATTTTTTTACTGAATAAATAATGAATCAACTATAAAAAGACCTGTGAGTGCCCTCTATTTTTCATATGGATGCGTGTGTATGTGTATATATATATATATATATATATATATATATATATATATATATATTTTGGCGCTCTACAAATAACCGGTAATAATAATAATATATCTCTATCTATCTATCTATCTATCTATCTCTATATATATATATATATATATATATATATATATATATATATATATATATATATATACACACACACATACAGTATATGTCTTTTCAGTGCAATGGGTAGTTTAGGTATTTTAGTGTTAGTTTTTTTATTGTGGCGGGTTTTACTGTTAGGGGGGACTGTGTATTTTTAATGTAAAAGAGATGTTTATCTTGGGGCAATGCCCTGCAAAAAGCCCTTTTAAGGGCTACTGGAAGTTTATTCTTAGAGTAAGGGGTGTTTTTATTTTGGGGCTTTTTTTATTTTCATAGGGATTAGGTATAATTTTTTAAACTTTTGGCTTTTTATGTTCTGTAATGTTACCCTTTTTTATTTTTGTAATTTTAGCTTGTTTAATTTTTTGTAACTTTAGCTTAATTTAAACTTTTTAAGGGTTTTTTTTTTATATTTTTTTTTTCATTTTTTTTTTAGTTTAGGGATGGGCATCAAAAGAGCTGAGTGCCCTTTTAAGGGCAATGACCATACAAATGCCCTTTTCAGGGCAATGGATACTTTAGGTTTTGTAGTGTTAGGTTTATTTATTTTGGGGGGTTTGGTGGGTGGTGAGTTTTACTGTTAGGGGGGACTTAGATTCAAAAGCCCTTTTAAGGGCTTTTGTTAGTTTAGCATTAGATTAGGGGGTGTTTTTATTTGGGGGGTTAATTTTCATAGGCATTAGGTTTAATTTTTAATATTTATTTTTCTCTGTAGTTCGTTTTTTTATTTTTTTTTATTTGTCAACACATAGACTGCCCTCTTTTTTAGGGAACCTCTTTACCTAGCACCAACAAATGCCCACAGTTGTCTTCCTCACCAGATGACACTCCACCACCCCAAACGGCTCTTTGTTAACCTTCATTAAAGATTAAACAAAATAACCATTTGTCAGAATTTTTATGTTTTAATGTATCTAATCAAGGCCTAGCACAAATTCCTAAAATAAATAACATTAACTTAAGAGAACAGTAATGTAAAAAGTAAACTTTCAGGATTCAGATAGAGCATGTTTGGGTCAGCCAATAATTAGTGGCATATATTTGCAGCCACCAATCACCAGCTAGCTCCCAGTAGTGCAATGCTGCTTTTGAGCCTACCAAAACATGAGTTTCATCAAAAGATACCAAGAGAGTAAAGAAAATTAGATAAAAGAAGAAAATTGGAAAGTTATTTAAAATTGTACGCTCTATCTACAAAAACAACGTAGTAATGCAGCGAGTAAGGCTAGCAGAATGCTTGGATGTATTGGTAGAGGTATTTGCAGCAGAAGTAGTAAGGTTCTTATGCCACTTTATAGATCATTAGTTAGGCCTCATCTTGAGTATTGTGTGCAGTTCTGGAGGCCATATCTTCAGAAGGATATTAACAAACTTGAATCTGTGCAAAGGAGGGCTACCAAAATGGTACATGGTCTAAAAAATAAAACTTACCAGGATAGGCTCAATGACCTAAATATGTATAGCTTAGAGGAGAGAAGGGAAAGAGGTGATATGATAGCAACTTTCAAGTACATTAAAGGGTTTAGTAAAACTGAGGCTGTGGGTATTTTACATAAAATGGAAAATTCAAGAACAAGGGGTCATGAGCTCAAGCTAAAGGGTAGTAGATTCAGGAGTAATTTGAGGAAGCACTTCTTTACAGAAAGAGTGATTGATTTATGGAATAAACTTCCTCAAGAGGTAGTAGCAACAAACACTGTGGGGGACTTTAAAAATGCATGGGACAAGCATAGGGCTATCCTACGAACTAGATAAGTTTATACTGTTAGGTAAGGTCGGGCAGACTTGCTGGGCCTGTGGCTCTTATCTGCCGTCAATATCTATGTTTCTATGTTTCTATCTAAACGATGTACATTTTTTATTTTACTATTGCTTTAATCACTTTCCTGTTACTTTTGTAACAGGAAAATACCCAAAGTTTACAAGCGGCTGCTTACTTCCGCATTCAGATCCTCACAAAAGATCTGAATGCAAATCCCTTCAACTGACTATGTTCAGCAGCCATTTTAAATAGTTGTCTTCAGCACAGGTACCTGACTCCCAGCTGACTCTCTTCCCGCTGGAACCTCAGGCAGCACAGCTGTGTTTGCAGATCTGCTAAAATAATGTAAGCACAGAAAAGAAAGAAAGAAAGACTGGCATTGCTGTGCACTTTTGGTTATACTTTTTGCATGGGAAGGATGATTATGTTTATATGTTGAATATGCCACAATTTGTACAGTAGTTAATATTAGTCTAAACAGCCAACACTGGCCCCCATGAGAAACCATCACATGAGAATTATGATGAATGAGAATGGAGGTCAATATTACAGCATCGTGCTACACTGGGTACTGTTGCCAATTAAAGATCATTCATGGCGAGAGAAGACACCAGCTTGTGCAAGACATTTCTCTCATGCGACACATTATAGCACATTCTGCTTGTATTTTGTATCTCAAAAGTAAGTTTACCAATTAAACCCAGTTCTGAAACCTTGTTTTGAACATACAGAAAATAAAGATCTCTTGTAAACTGTAAACCACAGAAATGTTAGCAATTTAATGATATTATTTATCGACCTATTTGCCACCTATCTAAATGGTTATCATTTTAAGCTACTTATATAGAAAGTACAAGGATTTGGCAGTTTCAGGTATTGATCTATACGCTCTAAATCCCTCTAGCAATACAGGCATTAGGAGAAGGATCATTCAAAACCTGCTGTTTCCCTCTAGCTCAAATGAACTATTTATTTATGCTCTCATAACACAGAGTGAGATCAAAGCGGTTCCTGTTTAAATGATGCTGATGCAGCAGCCTGTGCTAGAGAGACGCTTTACCCACAATTATCTCAGAGAAACCAGGAAGCAAAGAGAACAATGCGTAGGTGGAAAATAGTCCATTAAATCACAGAGGTGTCCCCGTTCATCCACAAGTGCAGTGGACAAAAAGCTGCAGAGAGATACATTATACCCTGTAGATCAGGTACAGAAAGTGATGTAAAATATAGAAAAATAACACTTCACTTTCAGCCTTATTGCATTGTTAGTGATAAACATAATTACATGAAGCACACGTAACAGACATTGTACACCATTAGTTTTAGCTCCAACTTAAATGAGTTAAACCTATTTATTCCTGTCAATCATATGCAATCTTGACCCCTGTCCACAAATACTACTATGAGAATTATCCATACTGCTGTACACATCATGACATGTCATGCTGCTAGTGTCAATTTTAATAGCAGTAATTAGAACGTATTTTTGTGTGGAAAAAAATATCTTAATATAACCAATACACACACTTACACACAAAGGGGCCGAATCATCAATGTACGGCGGACATCGATAAATGCAGACAGCGTATCATTGCACAAGCATTTCTAGTGCAATGCCGCCCCTGCACATTCGTGGCCAATCGGCCACTAGCAGGGGGTGTCAATCAACCCGATCCTATCCGAAGTTAAAGGGACACTGAACCCAAATGTTTTCTTTTGTGATTAATTATAGAGCATGACATTTTAAGCAACTTTCTAATTTACTCCTATTATCACATTTTTTTTATTCTCTTGGTATCTTTTTATTTGAAATGCAAGAATGTAAGTTTAGATGCTGGCCCATTTTTAGTGAACAACCTGGGTTGTCCTTGCTGATTGGTGGATAAATTCATCCACCAATAAAAAATTCATCCACCAATAAAAAAGTGCTATCCAGAGTCCTGAACCAAATAAAAGCTTAGATACCTTCTTTTTTAAATAAAGATATCAAGAGAATGAATAAAAATTGATAATAGGAGTAAATTAGAAAGTTGCTTAAAATTGCATGCTCTATCTGAATCACGAAATAAAAAAAAAATTGGGTTTATTGTCCCTTTAAGGAGCAGCGGTCTTACGACCACTGCTCCTTAACTTCCACTTCCGAAGAGGACCTGAAGAGGAATGGGTTGGAAGCAGCATCCGTTGTTTCACAAATCGACCCCATACACTTGCACATACTCACACATACACTTGCGCACACACACACTATACACACATACATACACATGAACACAATACACACAACCACTTACTCCCCCAAAACACAGTTAAACTTGCACATACACACACACACACTATACACACACACATATATATGTGTGTGTGTGAGTAAATATATATATATATATATATATATATATATATATATATATATATATATATATATATATATATATATATCTAGTAATGAAAGAACATTTTAAAATATTTGTTTTATAATAATAGGTTAAAGCTGTATAATATGATTTTGAAATTATCAAGAGCATATTTGTGCACAGTTTATCCTCAGGAAAACTGCCACAGCTCAATAAATAATTTATTTATAGTAAATCATTTCAGCACAGTAACATTTACTTTAGAATAGTTCCTTATTCTATATGTAAATTAATAATTCTTAAATCTGAAAAAAGTTTCCTTTTTGTTTTTAAAGTATGTTGGGTTCAGAAGTAGCTTTCTGTATAGAACTGACAGAAAATATTGGATTAAAATAAAAGATATATAGAGAGATTAATAACAGCCATCAAATGTCAAGACTTGTCAGTAATGAAACATATTGAATTGTACTTTAGTGTACAAGTGTCTAGTCAGCTTGAGTACTTGTGTTGACTGAAAGTGTAATTGATTTATCCTTGCCTCAAGATGACTATAAATAATTGGGAAACTGAATCTTCTTTCATGGTGCGCATTCACTTACTGACAACCCATGATTATGTGAATCACAACTATTAACATTTTAAGTGTCCTACTGAACTATAGTAAGAGCCCTGTGACCTTATCATTCAGACCATAACAAAAAAAAATTGCTTTTAAACATTGCTTTGTGAGAGAATAAATGAAGGGGATGTAATACAGAAGATAATGACTCCTATTCCAGAAACAATATTGGAAATATTGGATGTATTACCTTGTTACATGCCATTTTGCTTGTCATATATTTTCACTAAAATAAATAGTGTATATTGACTAAAATAAATAGTATATTTTGCCCCTCTCACAGTACTTGTAAATTACTATATGCAGTGGTGTTTTTAGGCTTTATACTGCCCTAGGCACTGAGAAGTGTATCTCTCTCCTTCACCTGTTTTAGACCATATTATGTTTCCCACAAATATTTTGAGCAGATAATGCAATTTTTCTACAAGTTCATCTACTTACATCCCTTTCTTTGCTTAGGGCTGTTTATGTACTTTTATTATTTGCCAATTTAACCCTTTAGTACTAAAATTATACAGCATTTTGAACTATAGATATAATCATTAACCAAAAATATTTGCAAACAATTTTTATAGTTGTCTACAGAGGCTGTTAATATTGGTAGGAAATTATTTTAAGTTCTTTGCCCCTTTTACTTTAATGTATAGAAGGTTCCTGATATTCTATTGGTTTTGCAATATTTCTCAAATGTAACTTCTATTATTTTCTGATCCAGAGCCAAATGCCTCCTACCTCTTTCCCTTCCAGAATGCTGCAATTTGTGCCTGGCATTGTACTGTAATCCTGGATAAAGCATCATTTTGCCTTGCGTCTACTATGTATTGCCTGATTCATTGCTTATTTAAAGCACAGCACACACCAAACCCACTTGCAAATACTTTAGCAGCTGAAAGGCTTCTCTTTCCAATTCAAAATAAGATTATCTCTTTATTGCCTACTGTGCTTTCACTGAGATGAGATTGAAATTGTATGCCTAGGTAATTACAGAAGTACTTTTCTATTAGTTTATTTGAACCATAGACCTCACCAGATTGTAAACGACATAATGCAACCCCAACTGTATGCAATGAAAACACAGGGCTGAGTGTCCTTATCGGATACATGTTATACTTTCATCACTATACAGATTATTATATATGAATAGTTGTAGCAAAATTTTGATTTTATTATTGTACTATAAGAAATAAGACATACGCCTACACTATGAAAATAAAAACAATTAAAACATTATGGGCAATATTACAAGTGGCGCTCTATAGAGTACAGAGTGCGTTATTTTAAACTTTGTCTCATGCTAAAAATAACACACAAGGCGGTATTACAAGTGGAGGGTTAAAAAATATTTTAGCATGTACCATAGTTTTAGTAGATAGTGGTGAGTTAAGTGTTGTGCTCAAGCCAAAATACTACTGATAAGTTTGGAGCGTTTTCAAACCTGAAGTAAGCCATTATTATTAACAGTATGGCACCAAACTACAGGAAGATATACATTACTTGCGCACCATCAGCTTAGTGCCGGGCAATATCAGCCATGAAATCTATTTGTGTTGAATGTATCACACCAGCGATATTTGACATGCTGATTTTAACGCACCCTAGACTATCGCTCAAGCAATAAAAAATAACTTTAGAATTATATTAGAGCAAAAAAAATTCTATTGATTGCTCTTGAGAAAGGTTAGTGCACAATAAAATACACTTATATATATATAGTGTAAAATGGGGCAATGTGATGGTAAATTTTGTGAAATTAATATTAAATACCTCTTCCAAAAGTCAAAAGTAATTTGTCTGTCTAAATCGAAGATAATTTTAAATTGCTTAAGTACTGGAAAAGTATTTAATACCATCAGGACTTCCATTTATTACTGTGCGGATGGACAGTTCCCAATTAGGTAATCTGTCTCCCTGTGATCACATTTATCATTGCAGGGGCAGCTGCTCATGCAATGCCGCCCCCTGCTCTCATGCATAGCAGGGGCTGTCAATCACCCTGTTCTGATTAGTCTAGGGTTATTTTAAACTGCCAGCTTAGAGTTGGCATATAGTTTAAAAAGCCGTGGTCTGATGTCTACTGTTTCTTAACTTTCTTATGCAGGCTCCCTCAAGCCAACCCTGATAAATAGGTACTGGAATATTTGGCAAAATAGGTAAGATGACAAGGAGCCTGTGGTTGATTTAAAATATTTATAGTCCCAAACTTTGTTGTGAATATTTTCTAACGAAGAACAGTACCAATATAGGTATCCTTGTCACGGCATAACACCTCTAGCAGGTTCCAATCTCCAACCATGGTATAACCAAAGGAAATAACATGTGATATGTGGCTACAGCTTTCATATCTGTATAATATAAAAAACTATTTAATATTTTAACCCTTGTCAAATGTTATCTATATTTTTTGACAGACTATTTAATAAATTGGTAAAGTGTTGCTTTGAGATGCAATATATATATAATGTGTGTGTGAGCTGGAGAAAGCTATGACACACTGCACATTATCTGCATTGTCTCCCAAGGAATCCGTACAGACAAACTTGCTCACAGTGACAGGTGAGTTTGACCACCAATAAATGCAGAATTATGCATTTAGGTAGGAAAAAAAGCAAGACACCCACATCACAATTTCGACAGATAAAAATCATAATTTTTTTGGTCCACTTAGATTAAACCTTTAAGTTTGTTGATCCAGAGGAAAACAAACAGATGTTGTGCTTAATCATTTGGATATCTGATACAGTATACATTATTTAATAGCTAATATTTGTCAGGGATATTGGTATGAATCCAGAATCGACCCAAAGGCTAGTATTAATTTAAAACACACACACTAGCACTAGTCTTAGAAAATATGAGAGTATCACCGAGATAAATAATCATGAACTGGTTCAAGTAATCTCTGAAGACTTTATTAATGAAATGTTGAAAGATGGCTTGGGCCTTACAAAGCCCAAAAGGCATAACCCGATATTTGTAGTGCCCAAATCTGATATTAAATGCGGGTTTTCCATTCATCCCCTTTGCAAACTCTTTTGAGGTTATAAGCACCTCGAAGATCAAGATTAGAGAAAATTGTGGCTCCTTGAATATAGTCGAAAAGTTATTTGCTTTAGGGCCCGATAATCAAGACCCCCATCTTTCTTTTCCACATAGAAAAAAACAGCTCCAGCAGGTGAGGAGGAGGGACGAATGAACCCTCTAGCTAAATTATCCTTAATATATTCATCCATAGCGATAGTTTCTTGACAGGACAGAGGGTAAGTTCTAGGAAGTTAGTTAAGTTAGGAAGAGGAGCTCCAGGCAGAAGATCGATAGGACAGTCAAATGCTCGATGGGGAGGTAGGCACTCAGCCTCCTTTTTAGAGAATACATCCAAAAAGGAAAGATATTGGGTAGGTAGATTATCCGGCAAATCTTTCATAGCAATAGTGGATAGCGTAGTTCCAGGAATGTTTAGAAGGCAAGAGTCACACTGGTGAGAAGACACATCAGACATGGCAGTAGAAGTAATAAGAAGGTTTGCAAATACTGTGTAAATAGTGATTGAAACAGGTAGCTCCCCAGGAAATAAGTTTGCCCTGGGACCAGGAGAATACTGGATTGTGGATCTGAAACCAGGGGAGACCCAGAATTAAAGGAAATTGTGGAGAGGTAATGACGTCAAAACAAATAGTTTCGGAGTAAAGTACTCCCACAGACATGAGCAGAGGAACAGTGGCAAACTGAATAACTCCACAGCCCAAAGGTTGACCACTGACAATGGAGACTCTAACAACGTGATCCTTAGAGCGGAGTGAACTTTGAAGAGAAGAGGCAAAAGAAGAATCAATTAATACACCTGCAGCACCTGAGTCAATAAGGGCTTGCGTATGAAACTTGTGTTGATTGAAGAGAAGAGTTACAGGAACAAAAAGTTTGGGATTGAGGGTGGAGAAGATGGTGTGGCTTAACTCTGCCACTCGATCAAGAGTTAAGCCCTGGCTTTTACTGGTCTGGTAGGACAGTCTTTAAGCAAATTACCCTTCAAGCCACAATACAAGAAAAGACCCAAGGTGCGTCTTCTCAAGCATTCAGTCTCAGTTAGTTTTATAGCTCCCACCTCCATAGGTTCCACAGAATCAGAGGGAGATGGATTTGGAGGAACAGGATTAGAAAATAGGGGAGCTAGACAAAAGGATGGTCAAGCCAAAGGCCTCCGGCTATGATCCTTTTCCTGTTGACGTTCAAAAAACCGGGCATCAAGCTTGATGCATAAGTTGATAAGATCTTCTAAAGACAGAGGCAAATCTCAGAAGACTAGTTCATCTTTCATCCATTCAGACAAACCCTTACCAAAGGCTGCTTGTAAGGCTCCTTGATTCCAAGTAGTTTCAGCAGCTAAAGTACAGAATTCAATAGCATATTGGGCAACCGAAAGATTACCTTGATGAAGATCTAATAAGCTAGTCTCTGCGGCGGTGAATCTTCCTGGTTTATCAAACACGGAAGAAAAGGTAGATATAAAAGATTCCACATCACCAAGCAGAGGATCATTCTTTTCAAGCAGGGGCGATACCCATGCCAATGCCTTCCCTTTCATTAGGGAGATGAGAAAGGTAGTCTTAGAGGATGAGGTAGCAGACATCTGAGGATTGTTTCTGAAGTGAAGAAAGCACTCATTTAAAAAACCACAGAAATCTTCAGGATTTCAATCATATTTATCTGGAAGGGGTATTCTGGGAATAGAATGTTCCAATGCTTGTATGGCGGGGCTTGCTGAAGCTGCAGAAGTGGGTGAGGGATCAGCCACAGGAGGGCCTGGCTGCAAAGGCGCTGCTATAGTTTGAGAAAGTGCAGCTATCTGATCCAATTTAGAGTCCAATGACTGCAAATGTGCAGCATGGGAACCAAGTAACTTTCCCTGGTGGGTCACGGCCCTGGCTATCTCAGCGGGGTCCATAATCATGACCTGTTTGTAATGTCAGGGATGTTGGTATCAATCCGGAATCGACCCAAAGACTAGTATGAATTAAAACATGCACACTGAGTAAAATCCAGGACGTGACAGATAACTAGGAACCACAGGAGGACAATATAAAGTTAACAGGTACTCACTCAAGTGATCTGGCAGGAAAGAGACTGAGTCAGGCAGGAAAAAGGTCCTTGTAACTTTTCAGGCAGAGGCAGAGTCAGACAGACAATAGTCCGGTAACTTTATGCAGATGAAGGGTTAAGCAGAGGCAGAGTCAGGCAGGCAAAAGGTCTGGTAACTTTTAGGCAGATTAGGGGTTAAGCCGAGGCAGAGTCAAACAGGCAAAGGTCCGGTAATAAGGTAGTACTCACAATACAGCAGAAAAAAGTAGCCGGCAACGGAACTAGTCCAACAAACAGGCCCCATATCCCCCAAATGCCGGGTGGATAAAGGCCGACTGACGTCATCAGCGAGGGACGGCCAAGAATGTGCGTCACATTGCTAAGCATTGTGATGCTATGGCAAAGAATTCAGGAAGCCGTAGCAGAGCGGCTCATCGAGCTGTGACAATATTATTTTCAGATTTTGTTTCTTCAGCTTCCTGTAGGAGGTAATTGTGCCAATATTGGGAAAAAGGGCCTTTTTGTGGTAGATTATTGGAGTATTGACCAAGCCCACCAATGGCTACACATTAATACCCAATGTAAATTATATTTTGTATTATTCAACCTAATCTGTAAAGTGCAGAAGCTTCACACCTGCCAGTTCACAAAATTATTTATATTGGTTTATTATGCTGCTGTTTTAATGCAAATAACAGAAGACTAAGAAGCTAAATTTCCAAACGAGTATTAAAGTAACAAAAACCTCATGTCTGATTTCCACAGTGATGCATCATGACAAGTCCATACCTTAGGGCTGGGGTTGCCAACTGTCTGTGAATGACTTGGATAGTTGGAGTTTCCATTTGTATGTCCGGGTCTGAAGCTAAGCCAGACCCGAAGATGCAAATGTTCAAGTTAGGCTGGCCACAGCTAAAAAGCAGATATTGTGCATTTGCAACAGTTATTTCTCTATTCCATGTGTGTGTATTTGTGTGTGAGAATGTGCGTCTTTGTGTTTGTCAGTCTCTTTCTGTGTGTGTGTCTGTGAAAAGTAAGTGTATGTGTGTGTGAGAGAAAAAGTTTGTCTTAGTGTATGAAAGACAGTGTGTGTGAGAGTGTTAGTACTGTATATTTGTATGTGAGTGTCTTTCTGTGTGTGTGAGCAAGAGAGTGTGTGTGTGTGTGTGTGAGAAAGTGTAATTGTGTGTTAGTGTGTGAGAGTGAATATCAATGTGCAAGGTTTGTGTTTGTGTGCTATTATACATTGTGTGGAAAATTGTGTGTGCTGTGCACAGAGCAAGAGTGTTCAGGTTTTCCCTGACCTAAAGGTGGCATCCCTACTTAGGACAGATTTGTACAATGTGAGACAGGCCCAGGACAGTTATATAATAAGACAGGAGAGCAAAAACCAAGACTTACCAGGAAATATGATATATTTGGAAGGCTATCAATTTAGTCTCCTTGCTCAAACTTTACATAAATACTGTATGGACCTGAATGGTATCAGAATACTATTCTAGATATTTACCAGTCAGTTTTATCTGGATCAAAATGAATTTCTGGATTAAAAATGAGTATTGTTAAAAACTGTTATAGTTTATCAATTAAAAAAATAAATAATTAAATATTGAATTAAAGGTTAAATAATACATTAAGATTTTATTTGTTTTTTTTCCTCTCTCGGGCCGATGCTGATATGCAGCCAACTTTTACTTTTCCTTCTGATATTTTCCCCTCTACCACCTTCTTTAGCAGTTGGCTGTGGTTGCCTTGTAGTTAAAATACCTATTATCTATCCATTACAAAGTGAGAATCAGAGGAAGCCAGAAGATAGTAGCTTAAACTTAATTGAAGTTGATGTACTGTAAAATTGGTTTCCCCATAATGCTGCTGAGATAAAAATGAATGGAAATTTGCTTTGGGTATATTTTTGTATATGAAATAGCTGGCTAATTGAAAGCATAGAGCTTATCTCTCTATATTTACACAAAATCTCTAACTGTATACATAGTGAGACCAATAACTAGTACTTAATTACTATAATTTTTCTATAACAGGTACATAAATATTGACATTTTCAGTAAAGGTGACATACAACAGGCACAAGTAGCTATTTCAAATGACTAAACAGAGGTAAATTAACTATTTGTAAGCAATTTAATTCCCCAAAGCAGGTAAAGTTGATCATTGGGAAGACAATAAAGGGGAGAAAAAACTCTCAGTATACTGTCCCTTTAATGCAATAGCTAGTGTCACTGCAACAAGCCAGCAGCAGGAAAAAATATTTATTGATTTTAGCAGGATCAGGATTGTCAAGAACAAAAGTGAAGCTTACATACTTGACTGAGACCTGAATCAATAAACTGACAATGACATTGTTGGATCTTTATTGAATAGTGTAAATTTTGAAGACTCTTCTGCCTGAGTAATGGTTTTAACAGTACAAATACATCAACTATATTTTTTTCCGTATACAGATGAATTCAATACATTCAGTGTTTTTTGTTTTTTTTACCTTTGTCCGAATCGGAAAGTTAACACATGATTTACTGTTATGTTTTATTGACATCAATCATATTTGCTTAATTATTTATTTGAAAAAATACATAGAAAAACTTCAGCAAACCATAACAATTATGGAATGTTCGCTGGGTACCTGCATGTGAGCAAAATTAATTAGCCAAAATCAAATTTGTTAGTTCAGCATTCAGTTTTTAAAAAACAAACTAAGGTAAAAATATATCCAGTAGAGAACCTGTGCGCCTACAATTGCCACTTGAGATGCAGCATTGAATGGCAACATTTACCATTGCACAAGAGCTCTCTTGTTCAATGCCACCCTTGTTCTTGCGCAATCAACAGAGTATGTTAGTCACCTTGAATAAACGAGTGTTAGGCTTATTTATCTCCCCGCTTCTGAAGAGGCGGAAAGGCTAAAGGTCTTAAGACCGCTTCTCCTTAACTTGTCTGCCACCTCTGAGGCGGCAGACAGCAATCTGCACAATTGCATATAATCAGGTTAATTGACACCCCTGCTAGTGGCCGATTGGCTGCAAATCAGCAGGAGGCGGCATTGCACAAGCATTTCACAAGAAATGCTTGTGCAACGATAAAGTCGGCATTTATTGATGTGCGGCCAATGAGTTCTTTTAAATAAAATGCATCAAAATGTTGTATAAAAATATAGATATTTTGTATATTATTACTTTGCTAATTTTTAATAAATTATTAATATATAATATATTGATACAAAAACAGACATACACATATAATAACATAGACAGACAAAAAAGCATGTGATTTATATATATATATATATATATATATATATATATATATTTATTTAATAGAGATGTTGATTTGTCTGTATATTGCTATTATGTCTGAATATATGTGTATTTGTCTGAATATTGCTATTAAAGGGACAGTCAAGTAAAAAAAAAAAAAAAACTTTCATGATTTAAATAGGGCATGTAATTTTAAACAACTTTCCAGTTTACTTTTATTACCAATTTTGCTTTGTTCTCTTGGTATTCTTAGTTGAAAGCTAAATCTAGGAGGTATATATGCTAATTTCTTAGACCTTGAAGGCCACCTCTAATCTGAAAGCATTTTGACAGTTTTTCACCACTAAAGGGCGTTAGTTCATGTGTTTCATATAGATAACATTGAGCTCAGGCATGTGTAGCTCCTAAGAGCAAGCACTGATTGGCTAAAAATGCATGTCTGTCAAAAGAACTTAAATAAGGGGGCAGTTTGCAGAGCCATAGATACAAAGTAATCACAGAGGTAAAAAGTATATTATTATAACTGTGTTGGTTATGCAAAATTGGGGAATGGATAATAAAGGGATTATCTACCTTTTTAAACAACAAAAATTCTGGTGTTTACTGTCCCTTTAATTCATTAATTCGGCACAGAACGAATGAACGATGGCAGCCTGAATGAATTAAAATAATAACTAAAGACTGTATTACCTAAATTTGTTAAAATTTGTTCATTTATTATTATTTTAAATAAAAAAAAACTAAACCGCTATCCCTAACCTACACAGCCCTACTCTATTAACTCCTAAACCCCCACAACTTCCATTGAAAACACCGGCTACACTAAACTGTACAACCTCCATTGCAAAAATTGCGCTACACTATTTAATTCCTAAACTGCCATAATCCCCATGGCAAAAACCCGATAAACTACACCGCCACAACCCCATCACAAATATTTCCCACCATCCATGAATATGGGGGTCCACTCCTCTGCAGTGTGTCTTTTGGCTCATTTTGAATTCAAATTAGCCAATAGAATTTCAGGACACCCCTATAAAAGGATGAAACTGACATTCAAAGCTCTGTATGCCGTGGGGACGGCATCTGGACACATCAGCAAAAAGAAAAGGAAGACTGCCAAAGAGTATCACCCCAGAGGAATGCTGGAGAGGAGAGGGCCACCACCAGAGGAGAGGACCACCACCATGGACCCATCACAGAGGACTGGTCTGCCGCTAATGACCTCCACCACCCTTAACCCCTTAAGGACCAAGAATTTCAGTGAAAAACTTGCCCAAAAAGCAGAGTTTTTAAAACTATATATATTTTTAGTAGACAACCCAAGGTATTTATCTAGGCCCATTTTGGTATATTTCATGCCACCATTTCACTGCCAAATTCGAACATATTAAAAAAAATTGTTTACTTTTTCACAAACTTTGAGGTTCTCACTGAAATTATTTACATATCGCGTATGCAATCATAACACAAATGGTTGCAGAAGCTTCTCTGGGATCCCCTTTGTTCAGAAATAGCAGACATGCATGGCTTTGCTATTGCTTTTTGGTTAATAGAAGGCCGCTAATTGCAGCTGCGCTCCACACTTCTTAAATTCTCATCCGTGAAGGGGTTAATCAGGTGGCGTGTAAGGTTAAGTTTGTCTGTGTTGTAGAGATTACCCTTCCAGCTGACACCTCCCACTTCGTGATCCCTACCTGATCCCTCCCAAGCAACTATCTTTTCTCCCTCACCTCAACTGGTCACCATTATCTTAGGTATTGGCATACACCCTGCCAATATCTAAGACAGGATCCTGCCTTACACTTTGATCTCCCTGTTCCTCTCCAAACAGCTATCTAACCTTCCCCCCTATAACTAGTGTCCACATTTTAGGTACTGGCAGCTGTCTGTGTGTGTGTGTGTGTGTGTGTGTGTGTGTGTGTGTATGTATGTGTGTGTGTGTATGTATGTATGTATATATATATATATATATATATATACAGGGAGTGCAGAATTATTAGGCAAGTTGTATTTTTGAGGATTAATTTTATTATTGAACAACAACCATGTTCTCAATGAACCCAAAAAACTCATTAATATCAAAGCTGAATAATTTTGGAAGTAGTTTTTAGTTTGTTTTTAGTTTTAGCTATTTTAGGGGATATCTGTGTGTGCAGGTGACTATTACTGTGCATAATTATTAGGCAACTTAACAAAAAACAAATATATACCCATTTCAATTATTTATTTTTACCAGTGAAACCAATATAACATCTCAACATTCACAAATATACATTTCTGACATTCAAAAACAAAACAAAAACAAATCAGTGACCAATATAGCCACCTTTCTTTGCAAGGACACTCAAAAGACTGCCATCCATGGATTCTGTCAGTGTTTTGATCTGTTCACCATCAACATTGCGTGCAGCAGCAACCACAGCCTCCCAGACACTGTTCAGAGAGGTGTACTGTTTTCCCTCCTTGTAAATGTCACATTTGATGATGGACCACAGGTTCTCAATGGGGTTCAGATCAGGTGAACAAGGAGGCCATGTCATTAGATTTTCTTCTTTTATACCCTTTCTTGCCAGCCACGCTGTGGAGTACTTGGACGCGTGTGATGGAGCATTGTCCTGCATGAAAATCATGTTTTTCTTGAAGGATGCAGACTTCTTCCTGTACCACTGCTTGAAGAAGGTGTCTTCCAGAAACTGGCAGTAGGACTGGGAGTTGAGCTTGACTCCATCCTCAACCCGAAAAGGCCCCACAAGCTCATCTTTGATGATACCAGCCCAAACCAGTACTCCACCTCCACCTTGCTGGCGTCTGAGTCGGACTGGAGCTCTCTGCCCTTTACCAATCCAGCCACGGGCCCATCCATCTGGCCCATCAAGACTCACTCTCATTTCATCAGTCCATAAAACCTTACAAAAATCAGTCTTGAGATATTTCTTGGCCCAGTCTTGACGTTTCAGCTTGTGTGTCTTGTTCAGTGGCGGTCGTCTTTCAGCCTTTCTTACCTTGGCCATGTCTCTGAGTATTGCACACCTTGTGCTTTTGGGCACTCCAGTGATGTTGCAGCTCTGAAATATGGCCAAACTGGTGGCAAGTGGCATCTTGGCAGCTGCACGCTTGACTTTTCTCAGTTCATGGGCAGTTATTTTGCGCCTTGGTTTTTCCACATGCTTCTTGCGACCCTGTTGACTATTTTGAATGAAACGCTTGATTGTTCGATGATCACGCTTCAGAAGCTTTGCAATTTTAAGAGTGCTGCATCCCTCTGCAAGATGTCTCACTATTTTTGACTTTTCTGAGCCTGTCAAGTCCTTCTTTTGACCCATTTTGTCAAAGGAAAGGAAGTTGCCTAATAATTATGCACACCTGATATAGGGTGTTGATGTCATTAGACCACACCCCTTCTCATTACAGAGATGCACATCACCTAATATGCTTAATTGGTAGTAGGCTTTCGAGCCTATACAGCTTGGAGCAAGACAACATGCATAAAGAGGATGATGTGGTCAAAATACTCATTTGCCTAATAATTCTGCACTCCCTGTATATATATATATATATATATATATATATATATATATATATATACATATACAGTATCTCACAAAAGTGAGTACACCCCTCACATTTTTGTAAATATTTTATTATATCTTTTCATGTGACAACACTGAAGAAATGACACTTTGCTACAATGTAAAGTAGTGAGTGTACAGCCTGTATAACATTGGGTTATCCTCTGAGAGAGGTGTTGCCACTTATTTGTAAATACTTTATTGCATGGATCCCCATTAGTTTTCCATGGTAGCAGTTTCCTGTGGGAGTGCAGGGCTACCCTCTGGTAGGGGTGTTGCAATTTAGTAACATATTTGAAACTTTCATATACCGAGTTAACCATATGTAAGCTGGCCAGCTTTTGTTTCTTATTTTTATTATCTTACACAACAATATGTAAGATGCTTTAAACTTTTTTCACATAATTATAATATTGTATTTGTAATACGTACTAGGTTTCATTTAGGGGACCCGGCTGTTGTGTATTTGCACCGGAGTGAGAATGACCAGAATAAATTTTCACTTTTTTTGACTTATCCTAATATGAGTGATTGTTAGTTATTTCATACAAGTAATTTGAGTGCTGAAATCCCTGGCTTTATTGAGGACATGATATTGTTCCCCAGTTTTTCATTCTGCTTTTTTCTGTTTTGATATATATATATTTATAATTTTTATTTATTCATTAAAAAAGTTTTCTGTAGTGTAGCATTTATATATAAAATTAAACAAGGGAGAGGTTGCCAGCGCTCAGACATAGCAATACAAGAAAGAAAAATAATTATAACTAGTTGTAAGTCAAAGATTTTTCTAGATAGTAATAAATAATCTATTTTGTTAAATGTACAATATATAGATCCAAGCAAAGCCTTTAAATATATATATATAGTACACAGGAGATGTATACAGATAAATACGAGGAATACAAAACAGTAATCTATTATATAGATAGGTACTTGTGATGCTTCTTACGGATTGAGACACCAGGCTGACGACAAAGCGGTGACTGCGCCCTCTCTCTGCACATTTAACTTGCCTCATACGATTGAGGTAATAGCTGGTAAGCTTACATCTATCTCTCTGTTTTGGGATATATCTGCACTGGAAATATAGGTGAAGGTGGACCATACCTTTTGTCACTCCTCTGGAATTATTTGCCTAGATCTCCAACAATTAGGACTTGAATCTCTGTGCGCTAGTGCCTTATAGATTTTCTCTTTATTTTTATATATATATATACAGTATATATAGATATGTATATATATATATATATATATATACAGTGGGGGGAAAAAGTATTTAGTCAGCCATCAATTGTGCAAGTTCTCCCACTTAAGAAGATGAGAGAGGCCTGTAATTTTCATCATAGGTATACCTCAACTATGAGAGACAAAATGTGGAAACAAATCCAGACAATCACATTGTCTGATTTGGAAAGAATTTATTTGCAAATTATGGTGGAAAATAAGTATTTGGTCAATATCAAAAGTTCATCTCAATACTTTGTTATATATCCTTAGTTGGCAATGAGGTCAAACGTTTTCTGTAAGTCTTCACAAGGTTGGCGCACACTGTTGCTGGTATGTTGGCCCATTCCTGCATGCAGATCTCCTCTAGACCAGTGATGTTTTGGGGCTGTCGCTGGGCAACACAGACTTTCAACTCCCTCCAAAGGTTTTCTATGGGGTTGAGATCTGGAGACTGGCTAGGCCACTCCAGGACCTTGAAATGCTTCTTATGAAGCCACTCCTTCGTTGCCCGGGTGGTGTGTTTGGGATCATTGTCATGCTGAAAGACCAGCCACATTTCATCTTCAATGCCCTTGCTGATGGAAGGAGGTTTGCACTCAAAATCTCACGATACATGGCCCCATTCATTCTTTCATGTACACGGATCAGTCGTCCTGTTCCCTTTGCAGAGAAACAGCCCCAAAGCATCATGTTGCCACCCCCATGCTTCACAGTAGGTATGGTGTTCTCTCTCCTCCAAACACGACAAGTTGTGTTTCTACCAAACAGTTCTACTTTGGTTTCATCTGACCATATGATATTCTCCCAATCCACTTCTGGATCATCTAAATGCTCTCTAGCATACTTCAGACAGGCCCGGACATGTACTGGCTTAAGCAGGGGGACATGTCTGGCACTGCAGGATCTGAGTCCCTGACAGCGTAGTGTGTTACTGATGGTAGCCTTTGTTACGTTGCTCCAGCTCTCTGAAGGTCATTCACTAGGTCCCCCCATGTGGTTCTGGGATGTTTGCTCACTGTTCTTGTGATCATTTTGACCCCACGGGGTGAGATCTTGCGTGGAGCCCCAGATCGAGGGAGATTATCAGTGGTATGTATGTATGTGTATATATATGTGTGTGTGTGTGTATATATATATATATATATATATATATATATATATATATGTATATGTATATATATGTGTGTGTAATTAGAAATAAATGGCAATCTCTGGATTGTAAGTGAACCAAAATGTTCCTTTATTCAAACAGTGTGATGTTCCTCAGACTACGTCACACTATTTATTTCTAATTGGATGTATGTATATGTGTCTCTACTCTAGGTGAGAGTATAATTTTTTGGTGTGTGTGTATTAAAAAAAAATAAAAAAAAATAAAAAAAAATATATATATATATATATATATATATATATATATATATATATATATATATATATATATATATAGTATATATTATGTAAATTTTAAATGTAGTTAAAAATAACAGGACCATCATTGTATGTCTTTTGTTTATCATTCAGGAAGATGAGTGATCTTAAAATGGTTGCATTACATAATGGTTCAGCCACATAAATAATTATTTATGTTGGAATACAAACAAAAACTTAGCGTAAACATGTATTCAACAAAGTTTAATTCTGTACCATTGTACCAGGGCTGACCAGGTGGGATCACAGGATCTAAGAAGAGCATATTCTGGCTAATCGTTTTTTTTTATTTTTTGTTATTTAAATGAGCAATTGCTCTCAGGTAGCATTCATCAGCTGTGTATCAACCTGTGCTTGTGTGAAATTTCAGTCTGATGATTATTGTTGGGTTTAGACTATGGTATACAGCCAGCTGGGGGCGTCATTTCTTGGACCAAGGCAGCGTGAGTTTGCTCTTCATTGCATCACTCCAATATAATCTATAATCACGATCCCTATGACTGATTGATGTTACATCGCCACTAGTACTGTGCATTAACTTTATTAAAGATGAGTCATAAACAGCCACTAGTCTATTACATGTCTATTAAAAGAATCTAGCTAAGTGATTTATTACGTGGCTCTATAAATGAGACTGAAACATGCTGATCCAGTTTTTAAAACTTAGGGAGAATGTAAACTTATTGAGAGAAGAAAGACAACCAATAATTGAAATAAATTATCTCCAGTAACTATGTTGCTGGCATTCATATTCAATACTGAGCAACATATGTCAGAGCTTAATGTCAAATTGCCAGGGTTTATCCAGTCTTTTAATTTAATGTCAGATAAAATAGGACATTTACAAATTAATCTAGGTCAAAGCTATAGAATATCCTACTGAAAAAGGACAAAACAAAGTTAGATTGACCATTTTGTAAGCATGTTAAGCACTCAGTGATGAAATAACTGGAAATAAATACTTTTTTTTTTCTCTCCACCATTTAGTGTAATTAATGCACCTAAAACCTTTACCCTTGAAATGTTATATCACTGAATTGAACAGTAAAATCATTAAACATCCTCTGCTGCATTTTTCCAAAATGGAGATTTTCCCATCTTTGAATGACATACAGTAAGATTGCATCACTCTTTGCTAATACTTCTGATTACACATTTTTTGTAAAAAAAAAGTTTCAAGGTAGACCAACCTCTAATTAAACAAATGTTTTAGTTGCAAGCACCTTAGCTTTTCTCTGTACAAACAAGCGGCTAGATTACGAGTTTTGCGTTAGGCTTTAAAAGCAGTGTTGGCCGGTCCCAACGCTGCTTTTTAACGCCCACTGGCATTTCGAGTCTTGATGGTACAGAATAACGCTCACTTTTTTGGCCAGACTCGGAAATACCGCAAATCCACTTATGTCAATTGTGTATCCTATTTTTTTCAATGGGACTTGCATAGCACCGGTATTAAGAGTCTTCCAAGAAGTGAGCGGTAGACCCTCTCCTGTCAAGCCTGGTACCGCATTTTAAAGTCAGTAGTTAAGAGTTTTACACTACAACGCTGTAGCATAAAACTCTTAACTAAAGTGCTAAAAAGTACACTAACACCCATAAACTACCTATTAACCCCTAAACCGAGGCCCTCCCACATCGCAAACACTAAAATTTAAATTTTAACCCCTAATCTGCCGAACCGGACATCGCCACCACTATAATAAATATATTAACCCCTAAACCGCCGCACTCCCGCGTTGCAAACATTAGTTAAATATTATTGACCCCTAATCTACCGTCCCTAACATCGCCGACACCTACCTACATTTATTAACCCCTAATCTGCCGCCCCCAATGTCGCCGCCACTATATTAAAGTTATTAACCCCTAAATCTAAGTCTAACCCTAACCCCCCCAACTTAAATATAATTAAAATAAGTCTAAATAAATATAACTATCATTAACTAAATAATTCCTATTTAAAACTAAATACTTACCTATAAAATAAACCCTAAGCTAGCTACAATAAAACTAATAGTTACATAGTAGCTATCTTAGGGTTTATTTTTATTTTACAGGCAAGTTTGTATTTATTTTAACTATGTAGAATAGTTACTAAATAGTTATTAACTATTTAATAAACTACCTAGTTAAAATAAATACAAAAGTACCTGTAAAATAAAACCTAACCTAAGTTACAATTACACCTAACACTACACTATAATTAAATTAATTCCCTAAATTTAATACAATTAAATAAAATTATCTAAAATACAAAAAAATCCCCACTAAATTACAGAAAATAATAAACAAATTACAAGATTTTTAAACTAATTACACCTAATCTAATCCCCCTAACAAAATAAAAAAGCCCCCAAAATAAAAAAGCCCTTCCCTACACTAAATTACAAAAAGCCCTTAAAAGGGCCTTTGCGGGGCATTGCCCCAAAGTAATCAGCTCTTTTACCTGTAAAAAAAATTACAAATCCCATCAACATTAAAACCCACCATCCACACAACCAACCCTACTCTAAAACCCACCCAATCCCCCCTTAAAAACACCTAACACTAACCCCTTGAAGATCACCTTACCGGGAGACGTCTTCACCCAACTGGGCCGAAGTCCTCAATGAAGCCGGGAGAAGTCTTCATCCAAGCCGGGCGAAGTGGTCCTCCAGACGGGCAGAATTCTTCATCCAGACGGCATCTTCTATCTAAATCCATCCGGCGCGGAGCGGGTCCATCATCAAGACATTCAGCGCGGAGCATCCTCTTCCAATGAAGTGTTCTTACTAAATGACTGTTCCTTTAAGCGACGTCATCCAAGATGGCGTCCCTTCAATTCTGATTGGCTGATGCAATCAGCCAATAGGATTGAGCTCACATTCTATTGGATGATTGGAACAGCCAATAGAATGCAAGCTCAATCCTATTGGCTGATTGGATCAGCCAATAGGATTGAACTTCAATCCTATTGGCTGATTGCATCAGCCAATAGGATTTTTTCTACCTTAATTCCGATTCGGAATTGAAGGGATGCCATCTTGGATGATGTCTTTTAAAGGAACTGTCATTTAGTAAGAGGACTTCGATGGAAGAGGATGCTCTGCGCCGGATGTCTTGAAGATGGACCCGCTCCGCACCGGCTGGATGAAGATAGAAGATGCCGTCTGGATGAAGACTTCTGCCCGTCTGGAGGACCCCTTCGTCTGGCTTGGATGAAGACTTCTCCTGGCTTCGTTGAGGACTTCGGCCCGGTTGGGTGAAGATGTCTCCCGGTAAGGTGATCTTCAAGGGGTTAGTGTTTTTTTAAGGGGGATTGGGTGGGTTTTAGAGTAGGGTTGGGTGTGTGGGTGGTGGGTTGTAATGTTGGGGGGGTATTGTATTTTTTTTTACAGCTAAAAGAGCTGATTACTTTGGGGCAATGCCCCGCAAAAAGCCCTTTTAAGGGCTATTTGTAATTTAGTTTAGGGAAGGGCTTTTTATTATTTTGGGGGGCTTTTTTATTTTATTAGGGGGATTAGATTAGGTGTAATTAGTTTAAACATCTTTTAATTTGTTTATTATTTTCTGTAATTTAGTGGGGGGGTTTTGTACTTTAGATAGGTGTAATTGTAACTTAGGTTAGGTTTTATTTTACAGGTATTTTTGTATTTATTTTAACTAGGTAGTTTATTAAATAGTTAATAACTATTTAGTAACTATTCTACATAGTTAAAATAAATACAAACTTGCCTGTAAAATAAAAATAAACCCTAAACTAGCTACAATGTAACTATTAGTTATATTGTAGCTAGCTTAGGGTTTATTTTATAGGTAAGTATTTAGTTTTAAATAGGAATAATTTAGTTAATGATAGTTATATTTATTTAGATTTATTTTAATTATATTTAAGTTAGGGGGTGTTAGGGTTAGACTTAGATTTAGGGGTTAATAAGTTTATTATAGTTGCGGCGACGTTGGTGCAGCAGATTAGGGGTTAATAAATGTAGGTAGGTGTTGGCGATGTTAGGGGCGGCAAATTAGGGGTTAATAATATTTAACTAATGTTTGTGATCCAGGAGTGCGGCGGTTTAGGGGTTTATATGTTTATTATAGTGGCGGCAGCATCCGGAGCGGCAGATTAGGGGTTACTAATATAATGTATTTGTCAGTGATGTTGGGGGCGGCAGGGGTTAATAAGTGTAAGATTAGGGGTGTTTAGACTCGGGGTTCATGTTAGGGTGTTAGGTTTAGACATAAATTTTATTTCCCCATAGGAATCAATAGGGCTGCGTTAAGAGCTTAATCGTATACGAGCTTGTTCAGTCAGCTCGCCGCTAACGTAAGCAGCGCTGGTATTGAGGTGAGATGTGGAGCAAAATTTTGCTCTACGCTCACTTTTTTGCGGTTAACTCTGGGTTTGTAAAAACCCGTAATACCAGCGCTGTCTGTAAGTGAGCGGTGAGCATAAACTGCTCGTTAGCACCACACCCCTGTTAACGCAAAACTAGCCGAAGGTGTTGGAATCCCTTCTTCCTGATTTTCTGGCCACTCACATCTCTTCTTGACTGCTCCCCTCCTGCTTATATTTACTTCCTGACACTCTAAATCCTGTATTTTCTTTCTTTTTCTCTTTAATTTAAATATAAAACTGCAGGCTATTCTTAACTTGAAGAGCCTTTTTAAAATGTCCAGTGGTAGGAAAGCAGTAAGAAATAAAAAAATGTTGCTAGTTTGGTAGGAAATGTGAAGCTCTTCTGATTTAAAGCACATCATCTTTAAAAATGTGTTTTTTTTATCAGCTTGTTTCAGTTAGGTTTTTATGCTCCCTGTCCAAAGAACTAAATTACACAATGTTAACTTGTATAATTAAAGAGAAGATGGTAAGGTAGGGTTATAAAAAATAAACTGGGTTCTAATCAGATATGTAAGTTGTTCATTTGGTTGTGGCACCTCTGTGTAACAGTGTCTGTTATATTGGCACATTCAGTGTTCCTATGCAATAGGCAATGGTTTATTCATTATCATGTGCCTGCAACATTTTAATGATTTCATTTTCAGTTTTTGGCAGTTTTAATGATGATGATGATGATGGTGATGGTATTATTAATCACTTATAAGAAACAATTCAACACACTTTACTTAATTGTGATTTATATGTGAAAACTAAGTGACTGCTGCAAATGGCCCATGACGAATTTTGGTATCGCAGTAAGTCATTCAAAATAAATGATTGGTTGGATACTACTTTATTGATTAACCCATTCAAGCAAAGCTGCTGGAAAGTAATGAGATTCATCTGTAAATATATAGCTCATACTTTTTTCTTCAGTAAGTCTATTGATCAAAGCAGAGCTTAAAGGGCCTCTTTGGTACATCTTCTCAAAATAAGCAGATGGAAGAGTTCTTGCATAAATACTAACAGAGATCGATCTATTATCCTATCACTCTTTTCTATATGAATTGAAATGTCAAGCTCATGGTAATTTAAAGAAAGCAAGAAATGATGGCACCATGACATATCACTAATCAATAAGTTGATTTTACTTGCAACCTTATAAACATCCTTTTCCCATTGTGAATGCTTGTACATCATAAATAAATCTTTGCTAATCCCGATATATTGAAAATATTTTGCAGATGTATTTGACTGTGTCTGTGTTAGCAACAAAAGCATAATAACAAACCAAATGTTATAACTTGATTACAGAGTCTATAAAGTAGGAAGGGGGGGGGGGGGGAAATGAGTACATTTTACCCCATTAGAGATGGTACCAAACTAGTTACTTCTTAGATATAGTAATTAGACATAACCGGTAAAGTCAAAACAAATTAAAGCAAGAATTTGTACAAGGAGGCACTGATAAAAAAAAATATATATATTAACAAATTGCATCATCATAAAGTGATATTAGTCTTGAACTATAATTAAAAACTATTTTCCTTAAGAAGTTTTTTTTTATTGAATTGTATTTAATTAGAAAATACTGTATAGTGTTCCAAATAAAAGCACAAAAAATATCACTATATATTATGGGCTAGGTTACGAGTGAAGCAATGTCGTTATTGTGAGTAGTGCAAATGCGATCGCAAGATTGCGGTGTTCTTTATGCTCAAATCCAAGTTACAAGTGGTGCACTTTTAAAATTACTACAATTTTGTTTGGGCAAAATCGCGGTAATTTACACTCCCCATATTTTCTATGGGTAGGGTTGAGCGATAATGTTGGTTCATATTACAAGTTGAAAGTAAATGCGATTGCTCGAAAGCAATCACATTTACTGCTCAAACTATTTACGCAACCAGAGGAAACAGTTGCACAGCCACCCCCCACATTGCAAACTACCTCTCTTGGTAGGTTATTTTTTTTTTCAGGTAAGTTTTTATTTTAAAGGTAGTTGGTTTTTTGAAGGTAAGGTTAGTCTGTTTTGGGGTAACTTACTGGGTGTTAGGTTAGGGTGTTTAGATGTTTGTGGGTTACTTTACTGTGGGGGTGGTGGCAGTTTAGGGGTTAATAGTGTAGTTGGGACTTTGCAGTGGGCTATGCGGCTGCTTAAGGGTAAATAAAGTAGTGGGCTATGGGGCAGTTTAAGGGTTAATAGTGTAGTGGGGACTTTGTGGTGGGCTATGCAGCATTTTAGGGGTTAATAGTGTAGTGGGAACTTTGAGGTGGACTATGCAGTGGTTTAGGAGTTAATAGGGTAGTGGGGACTTTGTGATGGGCTATGTGGTGGTTTAGGAGTTATTAGAGTAGGGGGCTTATGACGATTTGGGTTAGTGCGCGAGTATGAGTGTTAGTTTCCCTCCCCCCCCACTTTTCTCTCTACATTGAAGTCAACGATAAACATTCACTTTTAACTTATAATACGAGCACTATTTGACTTGGGCAAAGAGCAAAAGTCGAGCGTTGTTAGCGTGGGAGCGGTAATTACCACTCCACTCATAATCTAGCCCTATATTTTCAGTATCTTATAGGATGTTGCCTCTGTAATGATTGAGCCAAGTTTTTGAATTGTTGTCCATCAGCTTAAAGGGATAGAAAACCCTTTTTTTCCTTTTTTCATGATTCAGATAGAGCATGCAATTTTAAGCAACTTTCTAATTTACTACTATTTTCACTTTTTCTTTGTTCTCTTGATATCTTTATTTGAAAAGCAGGAATGTAAAGCTTAGCAGCCAGCCCATTTTTGGTTCAGCAACTGGGTAGCACTTGCTGATTAGTGACTAAATGGAGCCATCAATCAGGAAGCGCTACCCAGGTGCTGAACCAAAAATGGGCTGGCTTCTAAGCTTATGTTCCTGCTTTTTCAAATAAAGATAGCAAGAGAGTGAAGAAAAAATTATAATAGAAGTAAATTAGATAGTTGCTTGAAATTGCATGCTCTATCTGAATCATGAAATAAAAAAAAATAGGTTTAGTATCCTCTTAAAGTGATTCCTATTATTATTGTAGGCAGACTGGCCAAAATGATACCTTGTTAGTATATTGCACTGTGTAACACTTAACATGATATTTTAAAACTGGCAGAACTTTGTATTTTACGTCTGCCATTCCTAGCAGAACAGGTGTCAAATTTGTGCTTCTTTCTGCCATAGCCATCATTACTGATCACCTACTGTTGTGAAGTAAAGGTAATTTGGTAATTAAGCCGACAATATGGTTTGCTTGCTGTTTCATTACTGTTTGTTTTTTCACAAGAGACTTCCAGCTCTGATTGATTTTTACTGACTGAACAGATCTCATACACACGCACTCACATATACACTACACACACACAAACACCACACTCACATATACACTATACACACACACATACACACACGCATCACACTCACATATACACTACACACACACCACACTCACATATACACTACACACACATACACACACACTCACATATACACTACACACACACAAACACCACACTCACATATACACTATACACACACACATACACCCACACACACGCATCACACACATATACACTACACACACACACACGCATCACACACACATATACACTACACACACACACCACACTCACATATACACTACACACACATACACACACACTCACATATACACTACACACACATACACACACTCACATACACATGCACTACACACACACATACACACAAAGATATATACACACATTCACACATACATAAACTTACATACACATACATTAGACACACACATGCATACACACAAATATATACACACACCTAGCCCAGGATTTGAGACTTACTAGCTAGAGCAAAGTAAGACACATACAAGTAACACATACTTTATTATATAAAATGTTCTTTTATTACATATTTGGATTAGAACCCTTGACTTTATTTTTAGTTTTAAGGCTCAGACCATAGGAATAATGTGGTTTTGGGTTATTTAGATACATTTAAAACTAATACATGCATGGTTATTGTTATAGAATTTTGTATATTAGAAGGCTTTATTTACTAGGATTATAGATTTCTGTTGGTCAGTAAGAAACTGTTATATGTATATTAACAAACTGTATGAGCAGAGGATTGATAAATCCTTTGTGACTATAAGGCTGACATTTTATTTATATATTTTATTAAAGGGACCGTAAACAGTATAATAATTATGATAGTTAATATAAGTGTGTACTTAAAACATGTTAATTAAAATATTGTTGTAAAAATAGCTGCTAGGTTAATGCCTCAAATTTCCCCTCAACGTCCGCCCCTAAGCTCACTTTATTTTTGCTTACATTCTTCTCGGAATCTTTAAAACCATGTGATGACTTGCACTGTCTGTAATACTTCACAGGGGGAGACTTTTTAGTGCCTGTGCAGTTAGTAGCCGACACACAAAAGTAAACACAATGTGACATGCTGCTTTTATTGTTGTTTTGTCCTCATAAGAGCAAGGTTTATAGTTATCCGGTTTTTACATCAGTGTTACGAGTGACATTATTCGTTAACACGTGTGCCAAGCTGACATCACTACATGAACGCTCTCAATGTAAAGTGAGAGGGGCAGGCAACAAAGCTTTAATTTGCTGAGTGTAAGAAAAAAAGTACTCCAGACATGGCATGGCAAGAGCAGTGCTCTGTCGGGACATAATAAAATGAACCAAGAGATAAAATACTTTACCGTTTTTAAAGTAATCAATCTTAAAGGGACACTGCACCCGAAAAATTTATTTTGTGATTCAGATTGAGCATGAAATTTTTTTTTTGAATCAAAGATTTTTATTGAGGCAATACAAGAAAAAGAAAGAACATGAACATAATATACAATTTGCATCACTTTGGTACATTTTGCATACATGACATTGTTTATCCATTGGGAAATAAAACCTTTACATAAAAGAGAATAAAGAAATCTTAATTCAGATATTATATATGTATCTCACCAAAAGAACATTATAAATATAGAGGACATTGTATGCAAGTACAAAATCAAATACATATAATCAAGCATTACCTCTTTTTTCCTTTTGTTTCCTATATAAACACATAATAAAAAAGTGATAGAATTTAAACAACCCGGAAAACTTATACTTCTTATAGAATGAGATATTAATTATAAAATATGTGTATTTATTATCTAAAAATGTACAAATTATAGGGAGTCATAACAAGTTGCTCCTACTAAATGCATGTAAGTGGAGGGCAAAGTGCCTCATTTTCTTTGTAAACAGAAAGCTAAGAGCAACTTATAACAGAACAATATCAATAGCGGATAAATACCGCTTATATGTCCACCTAACATAAGGGTGGACAGTAGCTAAAGATGAGGGCGGGGGGAGGAGCCACAAGTTATATTGGGTGAGCCCCTCTCCTGGGGAAATGTCAGCAATAGACGATGCGGGAAAAAGGAGAAGGGGTATGACCCGCAGGCAACCAGTACCGGCGGGAAAGGAAGGAGAGGGGCCCAGCAGTAACAGATAAATTGTACAAGCCATAAAGTCACCGCAGAGAATATCATTTTCTTGAGAAAGAACGATAATAAGGCTTACAGTGTAACTCTCATATATATCCTTAGTGTATAAAAAATGGGAGCTATAGATAGGAGTGACATCACAACCAAGGAATAGTATAGACTGACTCTTTAAGGCCCTAACTGGCATGATATTAGCTAGTATGCATCACCTAAAAGTATACAACGATAACGGTACCAATATATACTGTGCAGGACAGTTATCAATATTCTCCTAGCGTGACAATAGGTAGAAATGTTTTATACATTTAAAAAAAAACATGAAACCTTATAACCTTTAAAAGAGGCGTATATAAGTGGTCTTAGATAGAAAATGTTGAAGATAATCTAATTACGGACCCCATCTAAGGCTTTAACAGTCAATTACAAGGATACACCGGTAGAGTTGCTGTTATGAACTAGGAAGACATCTAGATATGTCAAAGTAAAATATGGCTAAATAGAGGAGTTCTTTATGATGCATATAAATAGGAAAATCCCAACATTGATATTACAGCAAAAAATGTTTAAGTAACAATAAGTCTTTGTGCCCAGTGGACAATAATAATCATGAAAGGTACCAGAGGCTATTTTTATGGGTCTGTGCTGGCATGCTAGAAGACTAGGGAGACAGAACAGTTTAAATTATAGTTCCAGTTATTGCTCTATCTTCCATCAGATAGTGAAGTTTAATGGCAAGCTAACTGAACATACTAATAATAATGGGACTAAAATGCATCACCCGACATCATTACAGCATGGGTAATAAACAGCAAACTTGTTGTCAAGTAGGGGTAGGTTTATGTATATATATATATATATATATATATATATATATATATATATATATATATATATATAGTGTTAGTCGGTGAGGGATTGCCTGTAGTCTTTGTATTAGTCAAACCTATAATAAATAGAAGGCTAACACAGATTCCAGGTACTTGATCAAGAGTATAGGTGGTAATTTCAGGCTAGAGAGTTAAAAGATAAAAAAAAAATAAGTAAAAGTTAAGCAGGTAAGATTCTAATAGGTAAAAGTGGATACCTAATATGTTCATTGCAAGGCATCAAACCCAGTAAAGTCAGAAGTAATAATATAAAATGAAGAGTTTATCTATAGATACGTCCATGTGAAATGAATACAGCCTTCTTGCATGAAGTTTTATGTAAAGCAAATGATTAGCTTAGGGAGAATTGGCATAACTTAATATCTGACATTTGCATTGCAAGGCGTCAAACAATACAGGAGTGGCTAAAGATAGAAAAACATAATAATGCTCATTAACATACAAAACGGTTAAACAACAGGATAATATATGAAGGATATACTTAAGGACCCAGTAGCTTAGTGGAGGATAGCAGTAGTCAGTGTCCCAAGCATAGGTATAGTCAAGTCTCAAGTGCCGTTCTAACTTTAAATGAGACCATCAGCATATATGCAAGTTCATAACTCTTCAGTTCGTGACCCGTATAAGCAGGACAAGAAGAAAGTACCAAACGCTGCCCTGCTCCACTCACGCATTAGGCTCTAGCCTACTCCGGCTTTGCTTGTTATAGGACCCAAATGCGATCTAATATAGTCCTGTCTGGGTAGCGAGTTAAGTCCGCATCTGAATGCCTGCAAACTGGAATTCATCAAAAGGTCAGGTTGCAGCCTAAGTGCAACTGGGGCTGACACCATCAAAGGGTTCCGTAGGCCAGCAACTGCCACCGGCTGGGCAAACTGCAAAAGTAGAGTGAGCACTGGTGTAGCGGTGTACAGATCCTTCCGTCTACTCTTAGAAGTACACAAAGCCGATTTGGGAGCTATATGCTTTCCTTCAAGTTCCCACACTGCTGAGGAAGAGCGCGGCTCTGTTTCTGTCTCTCCCAGCCCCAGCAAACTGCTCCTATCTTGTGCTGCATTATGTTGGGAAGTTTCTACTTCCTTTTCAGAGAGGTGCAAGGTATATTGTAGTTGGTCACGCTGCGTCGCCATGTAGGGCTCAAGATTCAATGCTTCTACTCCCAGTATCTTTCCAGCTCCCTGAGGCACTTTCTGTTTCAGTTGCGGCGGGTCGGATGCACTACAGTCGGACCAAACCTCGGTCCCGCATGAAGACAGCAGATCTGGCTGTGCTCCCAAAGCCCCTCTCAGTTCGCTAATGAGGGTATGTTGTTGTAGGTCTAAGGTAACCAGTAGACCACGCAGCTTAGCTGAGAGCAACTCCTCCATGTCTAAGCTAGGGGTTCAAATAGCTTGCATAAATTATATCTCTTATAGCAAGAAAGGCGCGCAGGTGTTCTATGCAATGGCGGCTTACTTTGTGCTGTCTTCAACTCAGGCCCAAAGTCTTTATGCTGTAGTAAACTCCAATTCTTTTGTCTCAGTGTTCATCGAAGGGTCCACTGCACTTCCCAGTGTGTTTAGTAAGCTGAATTTAAAGTTTTAAAAGTCCTTAGATAGTGTAAAACCACATTATGTTCAAGCAAGTGACAGGAGCTGTAGAAAGAAGCGTCTAGCTGCTTTGGCTGTTGGCTCCGCCCCCCGAGCATGACATTTTAAGCAACTTTCTAATTTACTCCTATTATCAAATTTTCTTCATTCTCTTGGTATCTTTATTTGAAATGCAAGAATGTAAGTTTAGATGCGGGCCCATTTTTGGTGAACAACCTGGGTTGTCCTTGCTGATTGGTGGATAAATTCATCCACCAATAAAAAAGTGCTGTCCAGAGTACTGAAACCAAAAAAAAGCTTAGATGCCTTCTTTTTCAAATAATGATAGCAAGAGAACAAAGAAAAATTGATAATAGGAGTAAATTAGAAAGTTGCTTAAAATTGCATGCTCTATCTGAATCACAAAAGAAAAAATTTGGGTTCAGTGTCCCTTTAACTTTGGATATTTATTGAGATACAAATGTTTACGGTCACTTTAATCCAGTCTATATATCTTCATGTAAACAACCACAGTCCCCTGTATACATGTTTTTCATATGTAACATTTCATTGTGAAAATTTTCCACTAAAATTTCAATGTTTAACTTTTTGAGAATACACATTTGAATCCTATTTATTTTCTGCTTATGTTTTATTAAATCAAATGTTACATTTAATAAAGCAAAGCAAAATGTGTCCAACATTTGTTGTTTAAACCAGCAGTGGGCCACAGTGGAATTTTTTGTTTACTTGAAGGTGCATGTGCAAATCTTAGGAAAAGTACTAATTTAAACAAAAATATGCTCTGTACTTACAAAGAAATCTACAAATGAATAATTATTATTATATAATTGTACTAGAATCTGCTGGAAAGGTGGCACTTTGATATAAGTGTATTTGTGCATAGATCAAGACATACACAAAAATAAATAAATTATGATTCTCAAGTTAAAAATTTAGAAAAAAATGTGAGTAGGTAGGTATGATCATCAGTGACCAGGGGAAGGCTAAAGTGTTAAATTATTTTCTTCTTTATACAATGTTGGGAGATACATTAATGACCAATAACCTTTTTAACACTAGATGATATCAGGAATAAATATTCAAAGTTTCTAATGGAAAACTTAGCTCCAGTGGCGTCACTAGGGTTGGTGTCACCCGGTGCGGTAAGTCATGGTGTCACCCCCCCCCCAGAAAGCAGACACACACAAAAACACAGGCAAACACACATACAAACACTCAGACACACTTAAAAACATACTCAGATGCACACACAAACACTCGGAAACACACTCAGACACACACACAACAACACTGAGACACACAAAAACTCAGACACACACATACAAAATATGTAAACTGCACTGCATTCATTAGGAAGCTCATGCCTAGAGCTGCTCCCTGGCTCAGCAGAACATCAAATGAAAGATAAACAGAGCACTCTAAAATAAATCACTGAAGAAAAGGTTTAGGCACGCAAACTATGAAAATTCTGCTCTCTGACTCTGTTCCAAGTCTGTCAGTGCACAGCCCTGGGCCGCATGTCACTGAGCAGTGAGCACAGATAGGCAGGCAGGTTTAGGCTAGCAGCGCAACTTTGCAAGCCCCATGGCACACCCACAACATTCATAGTGAAATTGGGCAGGGGAGGAGCAAAGTACAAACAAGCAAAAGCAGCCGGGAAAACTATTTGTTGAAATTGCAGCACTGGCTCAAGGGGCAAAAAAATTGTGTGTTTACAACTTCCCCAGTCCCACTAATGTTCACAAATGCCAGCCTCTAATAAAATAATCTATGCATCTCAACATTGTATTTCTTTGAATTTCAATAAAATTAAAACAATTTTTTTTTTTTTTGGTGTCACCCCCTGCAGGGTGTCACCCGGGTGCGGCCCCCCCCCCCCTAGTGACGCCACTGCTTAGCTCTGTAATAATCAAAACAATACTTTTAATTACCTCTTGCAAAGCTGATGTGGTGATAATATTTAGCAAGGGAATCATACCTCATCCAGGAATCTATAGACCAGTAAGTCTGACATCACTAGTGGGTAAGATACTAGAGGGGATTATATTCAAAAGTATATTCATAAAAGAAGTTTATGAGTAACATTCATGCCAAAGTAATCTGGTAATTTATTAATAAGTAGGAACAATGATAAAGTAGAATCAGTTTATGTGATATTCTTAAATATTGCAGTCTTTTGATATATTACCTCATGTAACATTATTGGTCAAAAGTAAGGGACTGTGAGTAGATTATAATAATATTAAGACTCCTTACTCAGTTCCTCTCATTATGTTAGTACATTGCAACCCCTGAGCAATAAAGCTTAGATTGCCACCTTGAAAGGTGATCTACAGCAGTTGGCAACTCTTTGCAGGATCCTCTATCCACTCATCTGGTGCATAATTTGCCTTTTAAAATGCTTCTATATTTTACCTATGTTTATAGCACTGCACTGCAGAATCTGCTGGCTTTCGACAAATAAATGTTAATAACAACATTAATAATAACTTGGGTAAACAAATGGCTGAAAAATTAAAACAAAGATGTATAATAACTAGATCCTATTTACACTTGTTAAAAGTGTTAGGTCCAATTCTTTATAATATTTATATAAATGATTTGGAGGAAGCGTTAGATCGCAACATCTATATCTTTGCAGATGATATAAAATTTTGTAAGGTGATTAGATCAAAGCAGAATATATTTGCTGTACAAGGGGATTTTCTTAAACTGGAAGACTGGGTTGGTAAATAGCAAGTAAGATTTAACACTGATTAATGTATCCTCCCCAGAACCTTTTTAATGGGCACACCACACGGCTGATTTTAGTGACCACCCAGCAAGAATTAAAGGGACAGTCTAGTCAAAAATAAACTTTCATGATTCAGACAGGGCATGTAATTTCAAACAACTTTCCAATTTACTTTTATCATTAATTTTGATTTGTTCTCTTGGTAATCATAGTTGAAAGCTAAACCTAGGTAGGCTGATATGCTAATTTCTTAGCTCTTAAAGGCCGCCTCCTATTTGAATGCATTTTGAAAATGTTTAACAAATAGAAGGCGTTAGTTCATGTGTGTCATATGGATAACATTGTGCTCATGTCTGTGGAGTTACCTATGAGTCAGGACTGATTGTCTAAAATGCAAGTCTGTCAAAAAAACTGAAATAAGGGGGCAGTATTTAGAGGCTTAGATACAAGGTAATCATGGGGTAAAAAGTGTAATAATATAACAGTGTTGATTATGCAAAACTGGTGAATGGGTTATAAAGGGATTATCTTTCTTTTTAAACAAACAATCTGGTGCAGGCTGTCTCTTTAAAGACAATATAAAACTACAATTAGCCAATATTAAATTTGTGCAATGCTTGTTGCTCAAATAATAATTAAATCAATTTATGGTAATTTATACAATGAATGTTTGACTAGCTTAAAGGGATAATAATTTATACAATATAAAATCTATTTTCTTTCATAATTCAGATAGAGCATGCGATTTTAAGCCATGTTCTAATTTACTCCTATTATCATTTTTTTTTTCGTTCTCTTGCTATTTTTATTTGAAAAAAACAGGAATCTAAGCTAAGGAGCCGGACCATTTTTGGTTCAGCACCCTGAATATCGCTTTCTGATTGGTGGCTACGTAGCAATAGAATGAAGAAAATGTGTTAATAGGAGTAAATTAGCTTAAACTTGCATATCTCTATCTGAAAGAAAACATTTGGGGTTAGTATCCCTTTAAGCAACAGTTCTAAATAATAAAAATGCTATAATATTGCCAAGTATTACACTGGCCCTGCCCAGCTACTTCTTAATGCCATCCTGCAGTCATTATTTTTCTGTGGTATCTATTACTTAAAGGGACATAAAACACAAATTTTGATTTCATGATTCAGATAGAGCATGTCATTTTAAACAGCTTTCCAATTGACTTCTATTTTTTTGTTTTCTTGTTATCCTTTGTTTAGGAGTGTGCACGTGTATGCAGCACTATATGGCAGCAGTTTCGCAACAATGTTATACATTTGCAAGAACACTAGATGGCAGCACTATTTCCTGTCATGTAGTGTTTCAACAAAGAATAACATGAGAGCTAAGCAAATTTTATAATAGAAGTAGATTGGAAACTTTTTTTTAACTGCATAATTTCTGAATAATTAGAAAAAAATGGGTTTCATGTCCTTTTTAAATGAAACTAGACTTGATGAAACAGCTGTGGTAATTATTTAGGGGATCTCTTGAAGATAATAAAAATAAGGGAGCAGTTTCTAATGCAAATAAGATATTTACATGTAAAAAAACAAAAGGCATCAATTCAAGGGAAGAAAGCATACATTCTGCCCAAATATAAATCCTTGGTAAGATCTCGTCTTATACATTCTGCCCCAATATTAATCCTTGGTAAGATCTCGTCTTATACATTCTGCCCATATATAAATCCTTGGTAAGATCTCGTCTTATACATTCTGCCCCAATATTAATCCTTGGTAAGATCTCGTCTTATACATTCTGCCCCAATATTAATACTTGGTAAGATCTCGTCTTATACTTTCTGTCCCTATATAAATCCTTGGTAAGATCTCGTCTTATACATTCTGCCCCTATATAAATCCTTGGTAAGATCTCATCTTATACATTCTGCCCCTATATAAATCCTTGGCAAGATCTCTTCTTATACATTCTGCCCCAATATTAATCCTTGGTAAGATCTCATTTTATACATTCTGCCCCTATATAAATCCATGGTAAGATCTTTTCGTATACATTCTGCCCCAATATACATCCTTGGTAAGATCTCGTTTTATACATTCTGCTCATATAAAAATCTTTGGTGAGATCTTGTCTTATACATTCTGCCCATATAAAAATCTTTGGTGAGATCTTGTCTTATACATTCTACCCTTATATAAATCATTGTTAAGATCTTGTCTTATACATTCTGCCCCAATATTAATCCTTGGTAAGATCTCATCTTATATATTCTGCCCCTATATAAATCCTTGGTAAGATCTCATCTTATACATTCTACCCCTATCCCGATATTAATCCTTTGTAAGATCTCATCTTATACATTATGTTCCTATATAAATCCTTGGTAAGATATCCATTTATACATTCTGCCCCTATATAAATCATTGGTAAGATCTCATCTTATATATTCTGCCCCTATATAAATCTTTGGTAAGATTTTGTCTTATACATTCTGCCCCAATATTAATACTTGGTAAGACCCCATCTTATAAATTCTGCCACTATATAAATCCTTGGTAAGATCTCATCTTATACATTCTACCCCAATATTAATCCTTGGTAAGATCTCATCTTATTCATTTTGCCTCTATATAAATCCTTGGTAAGATCTCATCCTTATACATTCTGCCCCTATATTAATCCTTGGTAAGATCTCGTCTTATACATTTTGCCCCTATATAAATCCTAGGTAAGATCTTGTCTTATACATTTTGCCCCATATAAATCCTAGGTAAGATCTCATCCTTATACATTTTGCCCCTATATTAATAATTGGTAAGATCTCGTCTTATACATTCTGCCCCTATATAAATCCTTGGTAAGATCTTATCTTATACATTCTGTCCCTATATAAATCCTTGGTAAGATCTCATCTTATACATTCTGCCCCTATATAAATCCTTGGTAAGATCTCATCTTATATATTCTACCCCTATATAAATCTTTAGTAAGATCTCATCTTATACATTCTGCCCAATATTAATCCTTGGTAAGATCTCATCTTATACATTCTGCTCCTATATAAATCATTGGTAAGATCTTGTTTTATACATTCTGCCCTTATATTAATCATTGTTAAGATCTTGTCTTATACATTCTGCCCCAATATTAATCCTTGGTAAGTTCTCATTTTATATATTCTGCCCCTATATAAATCCTTGGTAAGATCTCATTTTATACATTCTGCCCCTATATAAATCCTTGGTAAGATTTCATCTTATATATTCTGCCCCTATATAAATCTTTGGTAAGATTTTGTCTTATACATTCTTCCCCAATATTAATACTTGGTAAGACCCCATCTTATACATTCTGCCCCTATATAAATCCTTGGTAAGATCTCATCTTATACATTCTGCCCCTATATAAATCCTTGGTAAGATCTCATCTTATACATTCTGCCCCAATATTAATCCTTGGTAAGATCTCATCTTATACATTCTGCTCCTATATAAATCCATGGTAAGATCTCGCCTTATACATTCTGCCCCAACATTAATCCTTGGTAAGATCTCATCTTATACATTCTGCCCCTATATAAATCCTTGATAAGATATCATCCTTATACATTCTGCCCAATATAAATCCTTGGTAAGATCTCATCTTATACATTTTGCCTCTATATAAATCCTTGGTAAGATCTCATCCTTATACATTCTGCCCCTATGTTAATCCTTGGTAAGATCTCGTCTTAGAACTTTTGCCCCTATATTAATCCTTGGTAAGATCTCGTCTTATACATTCTGCCCCTATATTAATCCTTGGTAAGATCTTTTCTTATACATTCTGCCCATATTAAATATTTGATAAGATTTCGTCTTATACATTCTGTGCATATTAAAATCTTTGATAAGATCTCGTCTTATACATTTTGCCCCTATATTAATCCTTGGTAAGATCTCGTCTTATAAATTCTGCCCCAATATTAATCCTTGGTAAGATCTCATCTTATACATTCTGCTCCAATTTTAATCCTTGGTAAGATCTTGTATTAAACATTCTGCCCCTATATAAATCCTTGGTAAGATCTCATCTTATACATTCTGTCCCTATATAAATCCTTGGTAAGATCTCATCTTATACATTCTGCCCCTATATACATCCTTGGTAAGATCTCATCTTATATATTCTGCCCCTATATAAATCTTTAGTAAGATCTCATCTTATACATTCTGCCCAATATTAATCCTTGGTAAGATCTCATCTTATACATTCTGCTCCTATATAAATGCTTGGTAAGATCTCGTTTTATACATTCTGCCCCTATATAAATCTTTCTTAAGATCTCGTCTTATACATTCTGCCCATATTAAAATCTTTGATAAGATCTCATCTTATACATTCTGCATGTATATTAATCATTGGTAAGATCTTGTCTTATACATTCTGCCCCTATATTAATCCTTGGTTAGCTCTTGTCTTATACATTCTGCCCCTATATAAATCCTTGGTAAGATCTCGTCTTATACATTCTACCCATATTAAAATATTTGATAAGATCTCATTTTATACATTCTGCCCCTATAGTAATCCTTGGTAAGATCTTGTCTTATACATTCTGCCCTATATAAATCCTTAGTAAGATTTCATCTTATACTTCTGCCCCTATATAAATCCTTAATAAGATTTCATTTTATACATTCTGCCCATATAAAAATCTTTGGTAAGATCTCGTCTTAACTATAGGGTACACAGTTTTGGTTACAAATTATTAAAATTCACTTTGCAGAAGAAAACAGTGTTAAGGTAAGTACTACATAACTGATAAGGAGACTGAAGCATTTAATCTTATAAGGTGATGTTAGCCAAATTGGGTCTCTTTACTTATGAAAGAGGCTCTTGAGAGGTGAGATGGCTACTTTTATAAATGTATTCCCTGTCAATAGAAAAGATTTAGCAAGAGCACAGTTTTGTTTCTACAAAACTGAGAAAATGGGCTCCATTTATCAAGCAGTAGAATCTGCTTTTTAGCCCTTACCCAAAGTTAAGAAGCCGCAGTCACCCAACCCACAATTTTTAACCTCTCTGCCACCCCAGAGATGGCAAAGTTAAAACACCCTAAATTTGTTCAAGGTACCTAGCTAATACAATTGTATGTCATTAGTCCGTCATTTCTGAGCTTCTGGGCATCTTTTTTTCATATACTTTAACATGCTTGTAGTTATCCATCCTCAAATACAGCAATGCACAAGAAATCGTTAACTAGAAATAATTTTCTTTGTCTTTGTTACTTTTTCGCAGTGTCCTTGATGTCTCTTCATATTGATTTGCAAGAGTTTCTCAAGTAGAATCTGGACAAAAAATTGATTGATTTTGCTATAGCTGCCGGCTACTTCAGTAAAGCTATGTATACAAGAATACTCTGTGTGAAACTGACATTTTGAATTAGTTCTGTTGCTACTTTCAAACTATCTCTTATTGATTAAACCATTCATTATCAGCATAATCTAAAGCACACCATTAAACTGGTTATTACAATAGTGGGAAGATATTTTAATATGTAATTTTCCTAACTTTCTTTTAAAATAAATAACCCTCATAACCATGTGAGAATGGGATTTCTTATTTAGTCTGGTCTTCAGTAAGAAGTCTTGTACTAATAGTTAGTAATGAAGGAATCTGCACATGAACTATCAAATTCATATTTTATTTTTTTTCTCTCAGACATAGCGCCTGATAATTAAAAGCTCTCTTTTCAGGAGAGATTATCTCAAATTGTCCGTCAGTGCTATGAAGTTCATGAAGGGATGATCTAAGGGCACTTGTTAGACTGTGAGCTGTGTATCTCACGAAGGGGCACAACCATTAAAGTGAAGGTAAACTTTGATAAATGAAAGCCCGTTTTTTAAAAATACTATTAAAAATAGGGGAACTTTCATTCATCAAAGTTTAGAAAGCAGCCGTTTTGTTTAAAAACTTACCTTTGCTCTTTTCACAGCCAGAGCAGCTTTCCTCACCTGGAGATCCTCTATTCAAATGTCAGCAATGACTAATCCGGTTTTCTCCCCAGGGGAGTCATTGCCTGAGGCGATGCCGTGATTGGAAAAAGCCGGATTAGTCATTGATGATGTGTGAAGAGAGGATCTCCGTGTGGGGGAAGCTGCTCTGGCTGTGAAAATAACAAAGGTAAGTTTATAAACAAAATGGCTGCTTTCTAAACTTTGACGAATGAAAGTGCCCCAGTTTTTAATAGTATTTTTAAAAACCTGGATTTTATTCATCAAAGTTTACCTTCGCTTTAATTTCTGTATGCAGTGGTAAGTAATTTGCACACATATAGGAAAGTGCTCAATAAACTAAGCATTTTAATACTTCACAAGAGTGAGCACAGTGTTATCTATATGATACACATTAACTAGCACTGTCTTTCTGTTAAAAGTTTAAAAAGATGCACTCAGATAAAGGTGGCCTGCAGGGGCTTAGAAACAGGCAGATATAGAGGTTTAAATGTTATAAAGTATATTAATATAACAATGTTGGTTGTGCAAAGCTGTAAAATAGGTAGTAAAGGCGTTATCTATCTTTTTAAACAATACAAATGTTGGAGTAGACTGTCCCTTTAATGTACGCTGTGAAAATTGTAATTTTATAAAACATAAAAATATACATATAACATAAAAAAGCATCCAAATAGGTGAAAGAACCCACCACTAAATACATTTAGCCACCAATCAGCAGGTGCTGAACCAAAAATGGGCCGGCTTTTGTGCTTACATTCCTGCTTTTTATAGGAGTAAATTCAAACGTTCTTTAAAATTGCATGCTCTATCTGATTCATGAAGGAAAAACTTTGGGTTTTCTATCCTTTATCTAGCAATAGTCACATATCTTGTTTAATCTCTGTTGTTTTGTTAATTATAATGTCCATAAAATTAATATATAAAATGGAAAAATGTTAATCTGAACACAGTTTAAAATTTATACGTAATACCTGTCATTCTATGTTGTTTTTCTACCATTCCATTTCATCAATTCGTTCATCAGTTTCAACCTCCCTCTTCATTTACTTTTTTTTGCTTTCCATAATATAGTGAATACAGAGAGGGGATTTGTCAGGAACTCAAATGCCTCTAGCATGATTTAAAAAGTTTATTGAATCTAGGGCTTAGTATTTTTAAGGATGTCACATGCCAAATGCGAACGCTATAAAATTGAAAAATCAGCAACCTAAAAAAATTCTCTGCCACCTATATGCCTCACTGCTTAATGCTTTCATCTTGCAGTGCATAATCACTTGAAAATCAGGCTGTCAGCAGATCTATATTAATAGTCTGTTGGCCTTCAATGTAAGTGCTAACTCGTCTTGCTAATGTTTGATAGTAAGAGAACCAAGTCCCTAAGCATTTCCTGTGATGTTGCAGATTAACAAGCCTGGTGGGACCTCTAAAGAACATGTTAGCATTTTATGTAAAAGTTTGTGTAAGGAGCCGGTGCCCTGCTGGTTAAGTTTACATTATTTATGTGTGCACAATATTTGGTGACAAAAGAAGTACTTGTACTATGAAAGCAGAACACTTAATGGTCATTCACTTTTTTTACATTCAGTTACAAACCAGTATCTGCATTCTGTTTAAAAATAACTATTGAATGACAACATGCATTGGAGTGATCTGTTTTTTCCTCCCCATAACCTACACTTGCTAAGAATAGTGCTGAACTTAACATTTATATACTTATATACTTGCGAAATGTGTCCAGTTTTTTGGGATAATCCCACATTTTATAAATCTGCAGTGAGATGAGAGACAAGAATGCTGTATCTTGTGTGGAATATATAAGCCTGTGTACTAGAGACATATTTATTTTGTACTGTGCGTGTTTATATTTTATAATCTCTGTGTGTTCTCATTTGCAAATTAATGCTCACTTCCCAAAATTTCATGGATACTTGGTCAGGGAACTTGGAGGCTCAAAGTATTTTGTGGATGGGGACAGGGTGTAACAGGGGTGGCTTATGACCTGGTCATAAATGGGGAGGGTGCACATTGTTGGCATGACTAGGGCAGGGTAAGGTGTGCCCTGGGCAGAGCTTGGCAGTTCCTGAAAAACGCAATATTTTCCCTGGCCAAGAAGCTGTGGTCAAGAAGTGGGCCAGACCTATAAACCTGTGACATTCCTGTAGGATTAGGGATGGTTTGGTCTGTATATGTGTGCGTATTTATAGTGTGTGTGTTTATACAATGTGTATTGTATATATACAGTATAAATAACACATTTGGCTTTAAATAGCAGTCTGGTTGGAGTGTATTCCAGATTATGTGCTTGGGGGAGGCACCAAAACATGTTTGACACTCTTTTCCACCAGACTGTGGATTTTATGGCTTTTCTACAGTTTTTAACTTGTTTATATTTTTTATTCTTGGATTTCCTTCATTTGAGAGGTGTAGATTATACCTGTATAATAATATACAGGTGCTGATTATACCTGAATAATAATAATGTACAGTCATGGCCAAAAATATTGGCACCCCTGCATCTCTGTCAGATAATGCACCACTTCGCCCAGAAAATTGATGCAATTAAAAAATGTTTAAGCATTCTCATGTTTATTTATTTTGTTTGTATTGGTATGACACAAAAAAGTGGAGAAAAAAAAAGCCAAATCTAACACATTCCACGCAAAACTCCAAATTGGACAAAATTTTTGGCAGCCTCATTTTAATATTTGGTAGCACACCCTTTGGAAAAATAACTGAAATCAATTGCTTCCTGTAACCATCAATGAGTTTCTTACACTCTATACTGGATTTTTGGACCACTCTTCTTTTGCCAACTGCTCCAGGTCTCTCAGATTGGAAGGGTTCCATTTCCCAACTGCTGTTTAGAGATCTCTCCACAGGTGCTCTATGCGATTGAGATCTAGAATCATTGCTGGCCAGTTCAGTACTCTCCAGTTCTTTGTCTTAAACCATTTATGGGTGCTTTTTGACATGTGCTTTGGGTCATTTTCCTGCTGTAAGACCCATGACCTCTGACGGAGATGCAACTTTTTGACACTGGGCCCTAGATTGCACCACAGAATTCTTTGGTAGTCTTCAGATTTTATAATGCCATGCACACAGTCAAGACATCCAGTGCCTGAAGCAGCAAAGCAACCCCAAAACCTCAGTGAACATCCACCATGTTTGACTGTAGGGACTTTATTCTTTTTCTGAAAACAATAGAATGATGGGCTTTACCAAAAAGCTGTACTTTTGTTTTGTCTGTCCACAGCACATTCTCCCAAAAGGTAAGTTTTGGCAAACTCCAATCTGGCTTTATGTTTCTGTGTCAGCAGTGGGGTCCTTCTGGGTCTCCTACCATAGCGTCCCTTTTCATTCAGATGGCGATGTATAGTGCGAGCTGACACATTTGTACCCTGTGCCTGAAGGTCAGCTTGAATTTGTCTGGAAGTTGATCAAGGTTCTTTATCCACCATTCGAACAATCCTTAGTTGCAATTTTTGTTCTCAAATCCTCAGACAAATCTTTGCTGCTCTTTCTCTTCTCCATGCTCAGTGTGGCACACAGAGACACACAAGAGAAAGGTTGAGTAAATGTTTCACCATTTTAACTGGTTGCCGGTGTGATTTCAATATTGTCAGCACCTGTTAATTGATACAGGTGAGTTTAATTACAAATTACAAGAGCATCACAAACTTGTAATGCAATTATTTCTTACAATTTTGAGAAGGTGCCAATAATTGCATCCTATCCATTTTTGTAGTTTTGCATGGAATGTGTCAGATTTTGCTTTTTTTCTCCACTTTTTTGTGTCGTATCAATACAAACAAAAGAAATAAACATGAGAATGCTTAAACATTTGTAATGGCAACAATTTTCTTGGCGAAGTGGTGCATTATCTGACATAAACCCAGGGGTGCCAATATTCTTGGCCTTGACTGTATTTATGTGTATGTGTGTGTGTATGTATATATATATATATAATCCAGTAATAAGACAGCACTCACTGGATTTGTAGTAAAACTTAGCATTTATTGAAGAATTTCAATGATAAAAAGGTCCCATGATGTTTCAGTGCCTGACTTGCACCTTTATCAAATGGATCAGCAGTTCATCAGGCAGATGGCATAGCCTGACATCCAAAAAACAAGTTAAAAACATGATGCCACTGCAGCCTTAAATATCCTCGATGTAGCTTAAAGGGACAGTCAACACCAGAATTTTTGTTGTTTTAAAAGATAGATAATCCCTTAATTACCAATTCCCCAGTTTTGCATAACCAACACAGTTATAATTATGCACATTTTACCTCTGTAATTACCTTGTATCTAAGCCTCAGCAGACTGCCCCCTCATTTCAGTGCTTTTGACAGACTTGCATTTTAGCCAATCAGAGCTGTCTCCATGGTAAATTCACGTGCAAGAGCTCAATGTTATCTATATGAAACACGTGAACTAATGCCCTCTAGTGGTGAAAAACTATCAAAATGCATTTAGATTAGAGGCGGCCTTCAATTAGCATATGAACCTCCTAGGTTTAGCTTTCAACTAAGAATACCAAGAGAACAAAGCAAAATTGGTGTTAAAAGTAAAATGGAAAGTTGTTTAAAATGACATGCCCTATTTGAAACTAGAAAGTTTTTTTTGGACTTGACTGTCCTTTAATTGCCTGTTAGCGAAAAATGCTTGTTTGCATGTCCGTGCGCATGTCACTTAGGCCACGCCCCTTCCAGTATATGTGGCCTAGCACATGGCTAATTAGCATATCTGATGCTATGTGTGACGTAGGAGGTAGCAAGAGCGTCTCTGTGTAGGGCTGCAGCGATACTGACAGATGTTATAAGTTCACTGTGCACAATGGACACAATTCAATCTCACTGGTTCAAGTGATCTAACTTCTTTGTAAGACCTATTTGTGCAGATTTTGCACCTAGCGCATACATATATATATATATATATATATATATATATATATATATATATATTTATATGTTGCTCTACCCTCTTAGCCTGTATCGTTATACATATTTTTTGATATGCACATTCACACATTTTTTGAATCGTGTCCATTGTGCAAACGAGTAAACAAGCCTGACACCTACACAGCTAAAACTAAATGCAGAACATTGTCTTATATAACGTAAAACAATGTTTTTTTTTTTTTATTAATTTGGCTGTTTTCATCATTGATTGGAGTTGCTTTGAAATGATAAAAAAATGCCAAGGGTATTATACAGTGTTTTCATGTACAAATTCAAACTGATTGCAAAGGTAACCTACTCAAGTCCAGTGAGTTTGCAGTGTGCACCTTAATGAATCATTCCCAAGTGACTCATATCAATCTCAAATACCCAAATACATAATAAAGAAATAGTTAATTTTTTATATTCTACATATATTAGAAAAAAAATGCAGCACTAGCTTTATTATAATGTGGTTGCTTTTGCCAATAATTCTTCACATTGAGTGAACTGTGTTTTTTCTTGCTTCTCATTATTGCTCAGGTACAAACACTCCTGTACATTGCCATATGTTTCACATCCATCAAATCATCCATCTGCATCTTAAACAACACTACATTATCATGTATATCTGCACAGATTATTGATAAGCCATAGAATGTTAAAACAACAATTTAACAGGAAATTGCCTCAGGTGACTTATACAGCTGTTAAGGGAGCAACTATGGTAACACATATTTATTAGTTTAAACATTGCTTGCAAGCATGGTATTAAGTTATTGCAATTGAATAATTAAATTACTATTCATGTCCGATTTTAGGACAGCAGATTAAAATTATTTAATAATAACAGAAGTCATTTTGGCAGCCAGATGCCAACGTAATATATATAGGAAGATACACAAGCCATTTTGATATCAATACTAATTATATTAAAATGTTTCTTGCAATGCCACTAAAATACTATGGTCTACTCCTGCAGTACCTAATGTTAGTGTTAAAAGCTTTCCTCCATGAACATGCTAGACAACCAGAAGTTGTTTTGAGGGTTGCCTGAAACTTTTATGATTCAGCCTCAGATCAGATCTTTGGTTCTGAAAACCCTGCAAGCTTCTCATTAGACCTCATATCAGATCCCATGGTCCTGCAGTGCCTCCGTCAGCCATATGTAGACATCAGTCGTCACTCAGGTCAAACCACATGGTGTTGCAACCCTGACAGCCACAGACCCACATCATATCAGATTTCTGGTCCTGTAGCCCTTTGTTAGCCACATACCCAGGTCAGATCAGACCTCACTAGCAATTATGTGATAGGTACAATAGACACAACTCAATCACTCCTTGGTTTTAGTATGTGTTTAACCTTTGAAATGCTCCGAGAACACATCTGTCGCTCCACATGAAAAAACATCTGATGACTGGAGCATACATAGGTATGCCAGATTCTGGTAGCAATTTAGTGCATCGGTCAATACCTTTATTGTTTGGGTTTCTCGACCCATAAACCAAAGTAAAATACATATGATCAATGAGGAAGTAAAACATGACAGCTAATTGATTCAATATAGCTAAAGACTGCTTAAAGGAAAACTAACGCCACATTTTTTCTTTCATTATTCAGATAGAGCATGCATATTAAAGCAACTTTCTAATTTACTCCTATTATCAATTTTTCTTCGTTCTCTTGCTATCTATATTTGAAAAAGAAGGCCTCTAAGCTAAGGATCCAGCCAATTTTTGTTTCAGTGCCCTGGACACTTGTTAAATGGTGGGTACAGTTAGCCACCAATCAGCAAGCACAACCCAGTTTGTGAACCACAAATGGGCCAGCTTCTAAACTTACATTCTTGCTTTTTAAATAAAGATAGCAAGAGATTGAAGACAAATTGATAATAGGAGTAAATTAGAAAGTTGCTTAAAATTGCATGCTCTATCTGAATCATGAAAGGAAAATGTTGGGTTTAGTGTCCCTTTAATGTATTTAAATGCAAGTTGTTTTACTGTGTTTTACAATACATAATTACTATTATTAATTCATGTTTTGATTATCAAGCTTCATAGCTTTAAAGTTTTAATTAAAGGGACACTGAACCCAAATTTTTTCTTCCGTGATTCAGATAGAGCATGACATTTTTAAGCAATTTTCTAAATTACTCCTGTTATCACATTTTCTTTGTTCTCTTGGTATCTTTATTTGAAAAGCAAAAATGTTAGTTTAGATGCTGGCCCATTTTTGGTGAACAACCTGGGTTGTCCTTGCTGATTGGTGGATAAATTCATCCACCAATAAAAAAAATGTTGTCCAGAGTACTGAACCAAAAAAGGCTTAGATGCCTTCTTTTTCAAATAAAGATGTCAAGAGAACGAAGAAAAATTGATAATAGGAGTAAATTAGAAAGTTGCTTAAAATTGCATGCCCTATCTGAATTACGAAAGGAAAAATTTAGGTTCAGTGTCCCTTTAAGCTATTTTTTGTTTCACTCTGAAATAATGTGTTTAATATGTAAGCTGAGCATGCAAAATAAAACTCGCTAGGCTTTCCAGTTCAATTTTATTATATGTTTTACTTTTGTTCTCCTGGTATCCTTTGTTCAGAAGCATTCTCATATAGGCTTAGGATCAGCAATGCATTATGGGTTAGCTAGCTGCTGTTTGGTGGCTACACACATATACCTCTTATCATTGGATCACCGGATGTGTTCAGGTAGTTCATTGCTACCCTGGAGATGACTTTTACTGAATGTTTAACCCTTTTTTCAGAGGATAAACATATAAATATATAAAAACAATAGTGTAAAATTACAAGTGAAGATTTCATTATTTTCCTGTAAAAAATTAATAAAACAACAAAACCTCATTAACTTTATTGTATTTAGGAGAAAGGCCCTACTATTATTATTGTTTATAAAGCACCAACGTTTTACGTATCGCTATACAAAGTTATATTACAATCATAAGGGTACAATACAATAAAAAACTACAAAGTGAGCTACAGTTAGAGAGAATCTCAAACTTACAATCCACTATTGGTATCAATACAATTAATAAGATTTATATTGCAAATAACATTATGTAGGTTTATTGTGGAGGTATCCAAATTCAATCTTATAAAAAAACAAAACATACAATTCCTTTATGATTAGGGTGACCATATTGCCGCTTTAAAAAGGGACACATATGAAAAATACATATGTCAATATGGTCACCCTATTTATGATGCATTTGTGTCACAAGAATATCCCTTATACCTTGCATGGAGATAATTCAATAGTTTCAATAAAAAACAGTATTGCAATCATTCAGAAATCAATTGTTTCCCCAGCAAAACATTTTGGACTTTTCAAATTCCATACATTGGACCTGTTTTGGTCTGTATCTGTCATTTCTTGTCTTTTGGAATGGCTTTTTTTAATGTTAAAGGGGCATTGAATTGCTGAGTACATCTCCAGTAGCAGGTTTACGACTCATCATCCTATTTTTTTTCTCTCCTGTGCCTGCAGCTCTCTTATAAGTCATTCACATTATGAGGTTACGGCAAAGAGAAGCCTTCGGATCTGGAGATTAAAAAGTCTACATCCAGAAGGTTTAAATGAAAAAAATAGATTTGACTGCATTCTAATTATGTTTGAGAGATATCACCTTTGAAATATGTAAAATAATATTTTGGAGCACATTTAAAAAATAAAATATGTTTATGAATATAAATTATTGGAAGTTTTGTTTAAAGATATTGTATCTTAGTTTTGGATAAAATAATATTGTACACAATGTTTCCAGTCAATTTGATTATGTGATTTTTTATTATAAGCCCTGCAAGGTGGTTTTTATGTAAACGGGTAAGCAATTTCCACTTTTTTTCTTACTATACTGCATGTTTTAATAACCAGATAGGAACACTTTTTGTAAGTGAACGGGGCACTGTGGAATTTGCTATCCTTGTATTTCTTTTTAGATGTGTGGTTCAGTTGTGCATGGGCAATATGGAAACTGAATCCAGATACCAAAATGGTATAGCCAGGGTGCCACCTTCTGATGATGTAGATGGCCATTTTTAATGCCTCCGATATTTTTTAATGTAATAATTACCAGCTGAATGGGTGAGTGATTAATTAGAAACTGCATCCCTGGTGATGAATATATAAAATGTAAGTTGCATTTTAATAGATATGCACTGCCTGAGGGAACGGTGCTAGTTACACTGTGAAACGCGTTGCAGGAATGTTATAATATTTAAGTGTACAGAAAATATGTGTGTGGCAAACAAGTCAGATGTTAACAAACAAATGTGCTCAACACAATGTGCTAAAAAACAATACTCTCCTTATTAAAATGATATAAAGATGACCGCTGCCTTCCTTCAGTCTCTCCCCAGGGACTGTACAAACAATGGACAAATCGAAATGGATGGCGCTGGTCTTGGTGTGTAGTTAATTTTTCTAATAATAGATAGAAATGGACTTGATGTGCAAGTTTAGATCCAACAAAATAATGTGCAGTATACTCACTCCTTTAATAATGTGAGTTCAGCTTCTAAAGTGTGTCTTTCTCCAAAGGATAGGAAGGCAAATTTCAAAGATGATATCAACTGGGCTGGAAATGGATTAAAAACCTCATCAGCAGTAAAGTAGTAATTTTTGTTATAAATCAAGTAGTAACTTACTTATCCAATATAGTAAGTCCGGCTCGTCACAGGAAAGAATGATTCCAAATGTGAAGGATAAAAATATTTATTTTAGCTCACTTGAGACACCTGCAATCAAACATATTTGGGTTGGGGTGGAGAACCTATATGGCATGACTGGCCAATTAAGCACTCAAAACAGATTTGCTGGCACAGCCCCTTTGGGCTACCACAATACATCTTTGTTATATTGGCTGTAATTAGTACTTAATAAATAATTTTTATTATGACAGAATGTTATAAATCCACAATTAAGCTTCAATAGTTAAAATTTATTATGCATTTATAAAAAAAACTTCAATGTTTCTGTAAATTCCCTTTTAAGAAAAGTATCATCATGAGCACCTGATTTTGTTAGAAGACTATTAGGCATGGGCATTCAGCAGCTTCGTTAGCTGCCCAATATGGAAGTAGGCAGCTGTTCGTGGACTTTGGCTATTTTCGGTTCTGGAATGATTCTTTAACAAGCAAAAATCTGGCACCAAAAATAGCCAAAGCCAACAAGCGGCTGCCTTCTTCCGCATTCGGCAGATAACTAAGCTGCTGAATGCCCATGCCTAAAGATTGCCACCAATCAGGCAGCCATAGTCATTACTTAATCTATTATCAGTCATTCTTTTCTTTTGCTTCCACTTTGAATCTTTTGCTTCTGTGAAGGTCACTGAAAATTATTTGTGGAAACCTACTTAAGAAAGCCTCTGATATGACTGTGTTGTATGGGTTTTGATTTGCTTTTCAAGTCTTTTGCACAATGGATCTTTTTATTTTACCCTGCTTGGAACACTCAGGGATCATTTATAAATGTCTCTGGGATAAATCTATTAGTACAAACAATTGTTTGAATACCTAATCATGCAAATTATATTATTTCACCTGTGTGCTGCAGTGACCAAGATGCACATTTTTAAATTTAGCATTTAACTTTTTGTTTTCACATATTCTAGAATGCTAAATTATAATGTTGCAGCAACAATAAACATCTGCTTTAGGTTTTAATGTTTTATTATTGTTGTCATCTTTTAATCTTTAACAGTAAACGCATAAATAACAAACTGGTCATGTTAAACAAGGCATTTCAGAGGCTGAATTTATTTCTGATGTTAGTAGATGTTAATTTTGTAAAGATTTATGTGTGAAGTTTTTTTTAGTCTGAGTCTTCAGTTGTTGATCATTTTGCCAATTTTTCTTGATGAATTATTATTTATTTATTTATTTTTGCTCATACGTGACCAGTAGCTACAGTTAAAGGATTACTTTCTGTTATAATTTTTAAGCTAAACAACTAACATATTAAAGTTAATAAACATTAATTAAAACCTACTGACCTATATTTTCTCCAAAACGAAGTTTCATAACGTTCTAAAAGTTATATCTTTTATTCACCGATGATGTCACATTATCCTGCCCACTATTTTCAGCACTGTGTGTTCAAAATACTTAAACCAATAACTTTGTGTTTAAAGCGCCATTTTGAAACCTAGGTATTGTAAATGGATTGGTACGGAGCAAAGGATACCCATGGAGTGGGTTTGGAAAACAATTAAATTTGCAGACAAGATTTCTGATATACGGTAGAGATATGTTAATGAAATGCTATTGATAAAAAGCGTATTTGGGGTAGTTAGTAACAGGCATATAAAATATTTACTTACAGTGGCCCTTTAAGTGCAGATTTATAAAAAGGGAAAAAATATATTAACATAATGCTGCAGTGGATACGTTTTAAATAGTTAGCGTCTTCTAATTGATTTCTTTGAAATGCGCCTTTGTTTGTGCATTCATTGTACATTTCTAATTCTTTTAAATTAAATGTCTTACATATTTGTATTTTGTATAGAGTACAAAACAGTTATACTAAAGAAATTCAGAAAATTTTAGTTGACTTGCAGTGCTGGAGAGTTCTGCCCTTTCTCTTTGAGCATTCAGTGAGCTCAGCCCCAGTGAAGTCTGCACTACAACTGCCCAGAATAATCTTTGATCATCAGGCACTTAGGCCTAACTTAGCCTTTGATTATTGGGGACTGATGATCTAAACCTCTGCACTAAGATGAAATTATCGAAAGTCATCCTCCAGTACAGCAAGATCCCTCTCAAGATTCTACAAAGGCAAATTTTGCTGTATCTCTCTAAAAAGCATTACCTATATTTCCAGATGTGAAGGAGAGACAAGCTCAGCACAAAACAGTATTAAAAGACATGAGAATTTTGTTTCTTTTACACTTTGGGCCAAATGTATCGATTGATCCGGCTGCAGGCTCACATGAGCGAACTTGCAGCTGAGAGTTAAGAGGCAGCGGTCACCAGACTGCTGTTTCTTAACCCAATTTGCCACCTGTAATGTAGCGTATTTCAATTCCCCTGGACTATTATGACCAGGGAGATTGACAGCCCATGCTCTTGACAGCACTAGCCGTGGTGTGCAGTGATAAATGTAGGGACGCAATACTGAGCAGAAAGCGGCGAAGATGTACACCCCTGCCCATCCTTTGTGCTTTAATTTACTTAAGTCTTCAGATTTTGGCATCTACTTATCAAGCCGTCAACTTATTTGCATTCACCGGCACCAATATGCTCACCTAAGATCGATTAACATCGCTGCTGCGGACCTGAATACGCTCTCCAAAGTTACCAAAAAAGCTGTCAAAAAGCCATGCACCAAGTACGGGGTGATGAGCAGCGGACTGTTGGTAACTAACAGTCATCGATCTCGCTGCTCTTCGGCTTTTTCACAGCTTTATTTGTATACTGTCACTAAACATCACCACTATACTATACTGTTTTACCCCTAAACCGCCACTCCTGGAGCCCACCACAACTCGAATAAAGTTATTAACCCCTAAACCGCCGCACTCGGACCCCGCCACAACTAAATAAACTTATTAACCCCTAAACTGCTACTCCCGGAGCCCACCGCCAACTACATTATGTTATTAACCCCTAATCTGCCGTCCCCTACACCGCCACCACCTAAATTACAGTTATTAGCCCCTAATCTGCAGCCCCAACGTCGCCGCCACTATTCTAAATGTATTAACCCCTAAACCTAAGTCTAACCCTAACCCTAACACCCCATAACCTAAATATTATTTAAATAATTATAAATAAAAATTAATATTAACTAAATAATTCCTATTTAAAACTACATACTTACCTGTAAAATAAACCCTAAGATAGCTACAATATAACTAATAGTTACATTGTTGCTATCTTAGGGTTTATTTTTATTTTACAGGCAAGTTTGTATTTATTTTAACTAGGTAGAATAGTTACTAAATAGTTATTAACTATTTACTAACTACCTAGCTAAAATAAATACACATTTACCTGTAAAATAAAACCTAACCTAAGTTACACTAACACCTAACACTACACTACAATTAAATAAATTAACCAAATTAACAACAATTAAATAAATTAAATTAAATAAGCTAAAGTACTGAAAAAACAAACACTAAATTACAGAAAATAAAAAACAAATTACAGATATTTAAACTAATTACACCTAATCTAATAGCCCTATCAAAATAAAAAAAAGCCCCCACAAAATAAAAAAACCCTAGCCTAAACTACCAATAGCCCTTAAAAGGTCCTTTTGCGGGGCATTGCCCCAAATAAATCACCTCTTTTATCTGGAAAAAAAAATACAAACAACTCCCACAACAGTAAAACCCACCACCCATACAACCAACCCCTAAAATAAAATACTAATTAAAAAAACCTAAGCTCCCCATTGCCCTGAAAAGGGCATTTGGATGGGCATTGCCCTTAAAGGGGCAGTTAGCTCTTTTGCAGGCCCAAAGCCCTAACCTAAAAAATAAACCCACCCAATACACCCTTAAAAAATCCTAACACTAACCCCATGAAGATTCACTTACCGGGAGACGTCTTCATCCAAGCGGCAAGATGTACTCAACAAATCCGGCAGAAGTGGTCCTCCAGACGGGCAGAAGTGGTCCTCCAGATGGGCAGAAGTCTTCATCCAGACGGCATCTTCTATCTTCATCCTTCCGGAGCGGAGCGGTTCCATCTTCAAGACATCCGACGTGGAGCATCCTCTTCCAATGACATCTTCTTGCTGAATGAATATCACTTTAAGTGACGTCATCCAAGATGGCGTCCCTTCGATTCTGATTGGCTGATAAAATTCTATCAGCCAATCGGAATTAAGGTAGAAAAAATCCTATTGGCTGATGCAATCAGCCAATAGGATTGAAGTTCAATCCTATTGGCTGATCCAATAAGGCAATAGGATTGAGCTCACATTCTATTGGCTGTTCCAATCAGCCAATAGAATGCGAGCTCAATCCTATTGGCTGATTGGATTTTGTGGGGGTGGCATGGCTGATTGGATTTTGTGGGGGTGGCAGATTAGGAGTTAATAAATGTAGGTAGGTATCGGCGATGTTAGGGACGGCAGATTAGGTGTTAATAAAATTGAACTAGTATTTGCGAGGCGGGAGTGCGGCGGTTTAGGGGTTAATATATTTATTAAAGTGGCGGCGATGTCCGGTCGGCAGATTAGGGGTTAATATATTTATTAAAGTGTTTCCGATGTGGGGGGGGGGGGGCTCGGTTTTGGGGGTTAATAGGTAGAAGATAGAGATTACTTCACTCATTCACATAATTTAGTAGACAGACTAACAAAAAGAGGCTATGACAGGAAAACATTAATGTTAGTGAGAACTGAAATAGCCAAAATTAAACGCAAAGACCTATTATATAAGAAAAATAGCAAAGAAAACAAAGCTACCTATAATGAAGAGACGCAGAGTTGGAAAAGTAACAGTATAGTCTTTTTTACTCAGTATAGTAATAACCAGTTTAACCAATTAAAAACATTCTAAACAATAATTTAAAAATCCTTAGACTAGATGACAAACTCAAAAAGTGCTTGTCTGAGGGTATCAAATTTGTATCCAAAAAGGCTCCAACAGTAGGTAGCAAGGTAACTCAATATGTCTATAATAATTCTGCCCAAAGATTGAAAGAAACATGGATTTCTAAGAAAGGGTTCTTTAAATGTGGCAAACACCCCTGCAATGTATGTCAGCATTGCAGTGTAGGGGATACGTTTACATCTTCATCCATTAACATTAGTTTTAATATCAGATATAGGTTGGACTGCTGTTCCAAATATATTGTTTATCTGATAACTTGTCAGATTTGTAAAAAACAGTATACTGGATGTACAAGCCGGTTTTTAAAGGACAGGATACAAGAGCATTTGACCTCATTAGAAAGAGATCCACCACACCAGTAGCCAAACACTATCACAAACATGGAAACACCTTTGATCAAAATAAAAAGGTATTTAAATTTCAAGTGATAGATTTAGAAACCTGTTAGATAGGGAGGACAAATGGATATTTAGGTTGGGAACCAAAGAACCAAAAGGAATTAACTCAAGATGGGATCTAGATCTCTAATAACTAACTAATAACTTAATATATGTAATTAATTCAATTCTCCCTGAAATATATTGCTAAGGAACAATTTAGAAAATCTTAAAAATGATGTATAATAAATTTAGTTTAGATACACGTAGTAATCAGGTGCAAAGTATAACTTGTTTTTACATTTTAGTGTTGAGGCTACGATAATGGCATAAAAAGGGTTAACAACGTCCCAGAATAATTTTATTGAGAAGCAATCTATATAGATACAATGTGACAAAACTCTCTATTATAATAAGGTAAATATGGTTTACGATAATGGTATGAATAGGGTTAAAAACGTCCCAGAGCTAAGTCATAGAGAGCAATATACATAGACACTATATGACAATACTCTCAATTGTAAAAAGGTAAACATGGTTTACGATGTGAAGTGAATATATAGCTATATCATATTAACAATATCACTGAATTTGTTACATTTCCCAATTGGATACAATTCTCTATAATTCTCTCAGTTATTACCATGTTTACCTGGACATTAATGCAGCCGAAACATATACAGTGATTTCAATCACATTTTAATCACATATTAGACTTAAGTTGTTTTGTTTAAACAGCACTTTATATATATTTTGTTTTTTCACTTAAATGTATGTAATACTTGTGACATTAATATATGGGTGGTACTTTAAAGTTCAAATGATTCTAAAGCAGCTCACGTACACACACCCCTCACATCTTTGACAAAGCGCCAGAAGGGCATGAAACGTGTCAGATGACGTCACACTCCGCTAGCACCTGTGTCTCCTGGTATAAACCTTGCAAGTGTTTGCTGTGAGTTTGTTTGCAACACTGATAATAAAGGTATGAACTTTTTACACTTTCCTGTGTGAAGTGCTTGTGAAGTGCCGATTACATTGTAAGATTGTAAGATATTTCAACTGTCTGGGAACTTGTTTTAAGGGATATCCTTGTGTTGTTATATATATATATATATATATATATATATATATATATATATATACAGTATATATATATATATATATATACAGTATATATATATACACGTGTATTTATGTGCTTATATATGTAAATCTGTATGTGCACACATGCATACATATATACACTTATAAACACATACAAATACACATGTATAAACCATATATATATAACATTTTGGGCTCTTCCCAGTCAAACACCTAGAACATGAAATAACGTTTTTTATTTTTGTTTTTTTTATGTGTTTCAATATGTTTTAAATAGAAATACTTTCTACTTGAAGAACAGGAATTTATTATTTTTATTTCTAAATATGTATTTATCTATCTATCCCCAAATAAGCACTCACTGGACTTTAGGCGTCTTGAAATTACAATTAGTGGATTTTATTAGTGACGTTTGGGACAGCACAGTGTCCCTTCTTCAGACCAAGCAAAACACAGACATATAAACCATATCATAGTTAGCACCACCTCCATTTGCACCAATCATGGTACACCAATCTGTGATCATTTGACTCCAAACAACTTCCTTATAAAGTGAATGAGTGAAATATAATCAAGTGAGAAAAAGAAAAAAAAAAACAGAAAAAGGAAAAACAATACAACATTGAAATAAAATCATAGCTAGTCTTTTCAAGAATCGTTATCTCTTTATTATCCATTCCCCAGTTCTGCGTAACCAACACGTATATATTAATTTAGTATACTTTTTACCTCTGTGATTTTACCTTGTATCTAAGCCTCTGCAGACTGCCCCCTTATTTAAGTTCTTTTAAAAGACTTGGATTTTACCCAATCAGTGCTGACTCATAAAGAGCTCCATGGGAGTGAGCACAATATTATTTATATGGCACACATAAATTAGCGCTGCCTAAATGCAGATAAAAGGCAGCCTTCAAGGGCTTAGAAATTAGCATATGAGCCTACCTATGTTTAGCTTTAAACAAAGAATACCAAGAGAACAAGGCAAATGTGATGATAAATTATAAACACCCTGATTACACGTAACAATCACTTAAATGCACTCATGCTGTACAAGCACCAGTCATAGACTCACATTTATCATACTGTGGACCATAGACGGCTCTACCATTAGGACAAATAGATGGTCGTCTAAGGCCTCACTTAAACAGGGATCTCACGGTGTGTATCTTCATATTGGGATTGTTTTTATATACATGGCATGTTGATGAGTAACAAAAAACATTCGGCTAGATTACGAGTTTTTGTCGGTAAGGCTTGCGGGGCTAACGCGGAGTATATGCTCACTGCTCACCTACAAACAACGCTGGTATTACAGGTTTTTTTAAACCCGGCGTTAGCTGGAAAAAAGTGAGCGGAGAGCAAAATTTAGCTCCACATCTCACTGTAATACCGGCACTGCTTACGGTAGCGGTGAGCTGGCTAAACGTGCTAGTGCACAATTTCCCCATAGGAATTAATGGGGCTGATTCGGCTGAAAAAAAGTCTAACACCTGCAAAAAAGCAGCGTTCAGCTCCTAACGCAGCCCCATTGATTCCTATAGGGAAATACATTTATGTATACACCTAACACCCTAACATGAACCCAAGTCTGACGAGGCCCAATGAAGGCCGAAACGATCGTCTGGGGTTGCTTTGTTCCTTGTTCAGAGAGGAATTGCCTGGTATTTCGGTGCTGGACTGACCGTAATAGGCGGGATCAGACTGATATACTACAGGAAAGTTCTACTTTGTGAAAAGCATTGCTGGGCTAAAAGAAGTTGCACCCAGGTGGTAAATCGCCATAGAGCAGGCTAACAATGGTATTGAGCTGGTTGTTCGTTCCTGTGAGTGCATTTCTCTCTGTGTGTATTTAGTCTCCCTATGGGAAAAAGGGGAAACCAGACGTGGACTCCTTGCTCAGTGTGCTTAGAGGAATACTGCTACACCTCACTGACGAGGCCCAATGAAGGCCGAAATGATCGTCTGGGGTTGCTTTGTTCCTTGTTCAGAGAGGAATTGCCTGGTATTTCGGTGCTGGACTGACCGTAATAGGCGGGATCAGACTGATATACTACAGGAAAGTTCTACTCTGTGAAAAGCATTGCTGGGCTAAAAGAAGTTGCACCCAGGTGGTAAATTGCCATAGAACAGGCTAACAATGGTATTGAGCTGGTTGTTCGTTCCTGTGAGTGTATTTCTCTCTGTGTGTATTTAGTCTCCCTATGGGAAAAAGGGGAAACCAGACGTGGACTCCTTGCTCAGTGTGCTTAGAGGAATACTGCTACACCTCACTGACGAGGCCCAATGAAGGCCGAAACGATCGTCTGGGGTTGCTTTGTTCCTTGTTCAGAGAGGAATTGCCTGGTATTTCGGTGCTGGACTGACCGTAATAGGCGGGATCAGACTGATATACTACAGGAAAGTTCTACTCTGTGAAAAGCATTGCTGGGCTAAAAGAAGTTGCACCCAGGTGGTAAATCGCCATAGAACAGGCTAACAATGGTATTGAGCTGGTTGTTCGTTCCTGTGAGTGCATTTCTCTCTGTGTGTATTTAGTCTCCCTATGGGAAAAAGGGGAAACCAGACGTGGACTCCTTGCTCAGTGTGCTTAGAGGAATACTGCTACACCTCTCTGACGAGGCCCAATGAAGGTCGAAACGATCGTCTGGGGTTGCTTTGTTCCTTGTTCAGAGAGGAATTGCCTGGTATTTCGGTGCTGGACTGACCGTAATAGGCGGGATCAGACTGATATACTACAGGAAAGTTCTACTCTGTGAAAAGCATTGCTGGGCTAAAAGAAGTTGCACCCAGGTGGTAAATCGCCATAGAACAGGCTAACAATGGTATTGAGCTGGTTGTTCGTTCCTGTGAGTGCATTTCTCTCTGTGTGTATTTAGTCTCCCTATGGGAAAAAGGGGAAACCAGACGTGGACTCCTTGCTCAGTGTGCTTAGAGGAATACTGCTACACCTCTCTGACGAGGCCCAATGAAGGTCGAAACGATCGTCTGGGGTTGCTTTGTTCCTTGTTCAGAGAGGAATTGCCTGGTATTTCGGTGCTGGACTGACCGTAATAGGCGGGATCAGACTGATATACTACAGGAAAGTTCTACTCTGTGAAAAGCATTGCTGGGCTAAAAGAAGTTGCACCCAGGTGGTAAATCGCCATAGAACAGGCTAACAATGGTATTGAGCTGGTTGTTCGTTCCTGTGAGTGCATTTCTCTCTGTGTGTATTTAGTACACCTAACACCCTAACATGAACCCAAGTCTAAACACCCCTAATCTGCCGCCCCCGACATCGCCGCCACCTGCATTATATTATTAACCCCTAATCTGCCGCTCCGGACACTGCCGCCACTTACATTATACTTATGAACCCCTAATCTGTCGCCCCCAACATCGCCGACACCTACATTATAGTTATTAACCCCTATTATGCCACCCCCAATGTCAATGCAACTATAAAAAGTTATTAAAGGGACAGTCAAGTCCAAAAAAACCTTTGATTTTTCAAATATGGCATGTAATTTTAAACAACTTTCCAATTTACTTTTATCAACATTTTTGCTTTGTTCTTTTGGTATTCTAGTTGAAAGCTAAACCTTGGAAGGCACATATGATAATTTCTAACCCCTTGAAGACTGCCTCTATTTTATTTACTTTTCATAGCAGGGGAGAGCAAGCTCATGTAGGCCATATAGATAGCATTGTGAACACACTCGTGGCTAGTGGCAGACACTGCACTAATTAGCTAAAATGCAAGTCAATAGATAATAACTAAAAGTCATGTGATTAGGGGCAGAAGATGCTTTGATACAAGTTAGTCACAGAAGTAAAAAGTGTATTAATATAACAGTGTTGGTTTTGCAAAACCGGGGAATGGGTAATAAAGGGAATATCTATCTTTTTAAACAACACAAATTCTGGTGTTGACTGTCCCTTTAACCCCTAAAACTAAGTCTAACCCTAACCCCCCCTAACTTAAATATAATTTAAATAAATCTAAATAAAAATTCTATTATTAAATAAATTATTCCTATTTAAAACTAAATACCTATAAAATAAACCCTAAGATAACTACAATATAACTAATAGTTACGTTGTAGCTAGTTTAGGATTTATTTTTATTTTACAGGCAAGTTTGTATTTATTTTAACTAGGTACATTAGTTATTAAATAGTTATTAACTATTTAATAACTTCCTAGTTAAAATAAATTCAAATATACCTGTAAAATAAATCCTAACCTAAGTTACAATTACACCTAACACTACACTATAATTAAATACATTACCTAAATTAACTACAATTAATTACAATTAAATTAAATAAACTAAATTACGGAAAAAAAACACTAAATTACAGAAAATAATAAAATAATTACAATTGTTTTTAACTAATTACACCTAATCTAATCCCCCTAATAAAATAAAAAAGCCCCCCAAAATAATAAAAAGCCCTACCCTATACTAAATTACAAATAGCCCTTAAAAGGGCCTATTGCGGGGCATTGCCCCAAAGTAATCAGCTCTTTTACCTGTAAAAAAAGACAATACCCTCCCCCCTCAACATTACAACCCACCACCCACACACCCAACCCTACTCTAAAACCCACCCAATCCCCTCTTAATAAAACCTAAAACTACCCCCTTGAAGATCACCCTACCTTGGGTCTTCAACCAACTGGGCAGAAGTGGTCCTCCAGACGGTCAGAAGTCTTCATCCTATCCGGGCAGAAGAGGTCCTCCAGACGGGCAGAAGTCTTCATCCAGGCGGCATCTTCTATCTTCATCCATCCGGAGCAGAGCGGGTCCATCTTCAAGACATCCAACGTGGAGCATCCTCTTCGTTCGACGGTGACTGGAACAATGACGGGTCCTTTAAATGACGTCATCCAAGATGGTGTCCCTTCAATTCCGATTGGCTGATAGAATTCTGTCAGCCAATCAGAATTGAAGGGACGCCATCTTGGATGACGTCATTTAAAGGACCCGTCATTGTTCCAGTCGACGTCGGATGAAGAGGATGCTCTGCGTCGGATGTCTTGAAGATGGACCCGCTCCGGTCCGGATGGATGAAGATAGAAGATGCCGTCTGGATGAAGACTTCTGTCCGTCTGGAGGACCTCTTCTGCCCGGATAGGATGAAGACTTCGGACCGTCTGGAGGACCACTTCTGCCCAGTTGAGTGAAGATGCCTCAAGGTAGGGTGATCTTCAAGGGGGTAGTGTTAGGTTTTATTAAGGGGGGATTGGGTGGGTTTTAGAGTAGGGTTGGGTGTGTGGGTGGTGGGTTGTAATGTTGGGGGGGTATTTTCTTTTTTATTACAGGTAAAAGAGCTGATTACTTTGGGGCAATGCCCCGCAAAAAGCCCTTTTAAGGGCTATTTGTAATTTAGTATAGGGTAGGGATTTTTATTATTTTGGGAGGCTTTTTTATTTTATTAGGGGGATTAGATTAGATGTAATTAGTTTAAAAAATTGTAATTATTTTATTATTTTCTGTAATTTAGTGTGTTTTTTTCTTAGTAATTTAGTTTATTTAATTTAATTGTAATTAATTGTAGTTAATTTAGGTAATTTATTTAATTATAGTGTAGTGTTAGGTGTAATTGTAACTTAGGTTAGGATTTATTTTACAGGTATATTTTTGTATTTATTTTAACTAGGAAGTTATTAAATAGTTAATAACTATTTAATAACTATTCTACCTAGTTAAAATAAATACAAAGTTGCCTGTAAAATAAAAATAAACCCTAAGCTAGCTACAATGTAACTATTAGTTATATTGTAGCTATTTTAGGGTTCATTTTATAGGTAAGTGTTTAGTTTTAAATAGGAAAAATGTATTTAATTGTAGTAATTTTATTTCGATTTATTTAAATAATATTTAAGTTAGGGGCTGTTAGGGTTAGGGTTAGACTTAGATTTTGGGGTTCATAAATTTAATATAGAGAAACACTTTTTTACAACCACAAGTGGCAAAAAGAGAGAAGCACAATAATATAATATAGTAGTTTCAAATAATAAATATAAATATTAAAAATTCATATGTTCAGCTATATTTGGTAAAAACCAAAAACAATTTTTTCCCCCTCTCAATTCTACAGGAATATATCAAATTGTATGTCTATTGTAATGGTCTATTTCCAAAATAATAAGTGTATATATAGATGTAATTCACTCCTAAAACATGAAACAATAGTACATTGAAATAAAACTGATAAGAAAAAAAGTCCAATACTTATGTAATAACGATACAGTCCATGTACTTATATGTAGCGACTTTCGGCCCAGTATAAGCCCAATTTCGAAGTTGTGCTGCGGCTCTTCTAAAAAAGGTGATGCTGTTATCCCCCATGAAGTCTAAACGCAGAAAAGGAAGAAAAGTGCAAACACGATTCAAGTGCAGATATTAGTTTTATTTATAGCCACACGCTATATATGTACTCACAAGAGATAAAAAGATAAAAAGCACACCTTTTGCATTCCCCAACACTCCCGAACTCGTTCAAACATGCAGTTTAAATTTAATATAGTGGCGGCGAAGTTGGAGGCGGCAGATTAGAGGTTAATAAATGTAGGTAGGTGTAGGCGATGTTAGGGACGGCAGATTAGGGGTTAATAATATTTAACTAGTGTTTGCGAGGCGGGAGTGTGGCAGTTTAGGGGTTAATACATTTATTGAAGTGGCGGCGATGTCCGGTTAGGCAGATTAGGGGTTAAAAATTTTAATATAGTATTTGCGATGTGGGGGGGCCTCGGTTTAGGGGTTAATAGGTAGTTTATGGGTGTTAGTGTACTTTTTAGCACTTTAGTTAAGAGTCTTATGTTACGGCGTTAGCCCATAAAACTCTTAAATACTGACTTTTAAATGCGGTAGGAGTCTTGCCAGGAGAGGGTCTACCGCTCACTTTTTCCAAGACTCGTAATACCGGCGTTAGGAAAAGCCCATTGAAAAGATAGGATACGCAATTTACGTAAGTGGATTTGCGGTATGCTCGAGTCGCGGAAAAAAAGTGAGCGGGGAGCCTGTACCTGCCAGACTCGTAATACCAGCGGGCATTAAAAAGCAGCGTTGGGACCTCTCAACGCTGCTTTTTAAGGCTAACGCAAGACTCGTAATCTAGGCGCATGTTAGCTAGTTGACATAGAAGCATAGAAAGTGCCTGTGAGCTCTGTCCCTGACTTGCTGCCGGTTACTACTGTTTACCCAGGGACTTTGTGTTCCAAAATGCAGAGCTGCAAAAGGAGAGTTGTGCCACCCCTGTTGTCTCAAAACATGAGTACCATGCGGGCAGTTATGGTGCACCTTGTGAATCGCACACAGCAAGTAGACAAATGCAGGTGTAATTGAAAGGAGGAGAGAAGAGATTAGTGTGATTAACTGAAAAACCTGAGGATGTAGAGAATTAGCTACACAATGGTTGACGAGAAGCAGGGAGCATGGGATAGCCTGTTTCAGGGAGCATAAGAGGAAAATCCTGTCTGTAATTGCCAGGTCTGCTATGACCTTCCTTTACTAGCTATATTCTCTTTCTGCATCTCATCATCTCTCTCTTTTACTTTGTCCTCCCTGTTTCTGCCCCTTTTCCTTTCTCACTCTTTCTATTCACTATCTATCTGTCTCTCTCTTTCTTCAAGCCCTCCTTCCGTCTCTTCAATCTCTATTTTCATGTTCCCCTAATCTCTCTCTGCCCATCTCTATTCTTTAAACACTTTTTTCCCTCCACTTCTCTCTCACCTTCCCTCTTTTCAATCTCCCTTCTCTCTCTCTACCCTCTCTTGCTTCTTTCTTTTTTCACTCTCTTCCTCTATACTTTCTATTTTTCTCTACTTCTCTATCTCTTTTCTCTCTCTCCTATCTCTCCCCACTTTATCTTCTCTATTCTTTCTCTTTTCTCTCTTTCTCTGTCTTTCCACTGTCTTCTCCTCTTTCTGTCTTTTCCTTCTCTCTATTGTCTGTCTTTTTTATTTCCCTCATCACATACTCTCCACTCTTATTCTTGCTTTCCTATTTTCTTCCTATCTTCTTCTCTTTCTTTCTCTTTACTCTCTTCTTTCTCTCTCTCTCTCTCCCCTCTAACTTTTGCTTCTATTTTATTTCTCTTCTTTCTGTCCATGCTCTTTATTTTCTACCTCTCCTCTCTTTCTTTTTTTATTTCCCTCTTCCATTTCTCTCCACTTTCTCTCATTCTTGCTTTCATATTTTCTTTTGTTCGTTCTTTCTTTAACTCATCTCTCATTTATTAACTTTTGACTCTATTTTATTCATCTCCTTTCTATCCATTCTCTCTCTCTCCATTCTTTTCTCTATATATATTTCACTATTCTTTATCCTCTCTCTTTATTCTCCTTTTTTTCCCCAATCTCCAATCTACCTTACCTATTGCTTCCTCCTTTCTTTACCCTCACTATTCATTTTCTCTCTTTCTACCTTTTCGATATACTCTTTAAGCGAAATCCAGAACAATTCATATTCATATTTATTTGGTTCATTTTGCATTTTGTTTTTTATTGCTAGGCCTCTTATTTGAGTCTTGCCTAAGGCCTCACTAACTCAAGAGCCACCTCTGCTGTGGACTGACAAGGTTCTAAGCCATGGAAACTTCCCACTCACTAGGAACATTTATTATTGCACAAGAATTTCTTGTGTAACCCCTGCTTTTGCTCCGCCAAATGCATGAGCTAGCCTGCAAAACGAGGTCTCCGAAGCCATATTTGCAGCTTTATAAATGGAGTCTGTATTCTCTTTATGTTCCAATAATTGAACGGGGAGGTGGGGGCAGCGACTTTATTTTCAGGATTACCTTGAATAAGAATGAGAATTCTGTCATCACCATCACTAGTTAGAAGGTCCTGAGGAGAAGAATTAAAGAACCCTGGATTGAGGCATTAGGAGTTATTTTATTTTTAAGGATTTTAAACTGCAAAACTATTTTAAGCAGTTTGAGGTCAAACTACAAGAGGCAGTGAGAGAAATGTGAGCAAAGAGAAACCTGGGGGGGGGGGCAGATTTATAGAGATAATTACTTGGGAAGAGGTATAGAGAAAGTGCATAGAAACAGATAAGACTAGTCATTTAGGAGAAGGTAAAGAAAAGTTGAACACTGTACCACAGAGAGCAAATTTGCTTATCTACTATCTTTTTCCTATTTAGAATTGATAACGTCTATAACACAGCACAGCTGCCACTCAGCTTTCTAAACAAATATGCCTATGGGAAATATTACCTTTTGTATTTAATAGGTTACTGCAGCACCACAAAAGAATAATCACATCAGTATTACTCATGGGTTTTTTCCCTTCTAATGAGCTAACATTATTTAAAGGAATCTCTGACTATATGTGAAGAACAAAAGATGCACCTACTCCTATGAATTACTGTAGTATCACTAGTATTTTATGTGCCCTTAGCAAGATCCTTTACAAAAATGCATGATGAAAAGTATGTTTGAAGATAAGTCAGAAATGTGTCTGATATTACCTAGTAAGCTGCTTTTCAGTCTTGCAAGCCCACAAGGTAAAATGTTGATTGTAAAATGAAATAATCTGACATATTTAGATGTCTGACAGTGCTTTTCAGCACTTTTAAAGCTCTAGGGGGAGGAAAATGAGTAAAACTAGCAGAAAAGTTTGAGAAAGTGTAAAGGAATCTTCCTCCTATTCTCTCTCAAGATCTATCTATCTATCTATCTCTATCTATCTTTCCATCTATATTTCCTTTTCTTTTGCTAATATCACAAAAGCTACACATCTCCTGCCTCATCCTTTAAATATTATATTCGTAATGAAAAACAGATATTCGTTTAATTTTCAAAAAATTAAAGGTACATTCTACACCAGAATTGTTATTGTTTTAAAAGATAGATAATCCCTTTATTACCCATTCCCCAGTTTTGCATAACTAACACAGTTATATTAATACACTTTTTCCCGCTGTGATTACCTTGTATCTAAGTATCTTCTGACATCCCGCTAATCACATGACTTTTTATTTATTATCTAATAACTTGCATTTTAGCCAATTAGTGCTGTGCTGTGCTGACTTGAATAACCGAACAGGCGTGAGAACACTGTTATCTATATGGCCCACATGAACTAGCAGTCTCCTTAGTTATTAGTGAAAAGCTAATAAAAAAGCATGTGATAAGAAACGGTCTGTAGTGGCTTAGAAAAAGGAAGCAATTTAGAGGTTTAAATGTTATAAAATATATTAATATGACAATGTTGGCTGTGCAAAGCTGGGGAATGGGTAGTAAAGGTGTTGAATATATTTTTAAACAATAACAATTTTAGTGTTGACTGTCCCTTTAATATCTGAATGATTGCACCAATGAAATTTAAAGAAAACAAAAAATACTGATGAAATTCATCAGTATTCAGTTGTTTTAACTTTAAGCAGACCCATTACTTTCAATGGATATCGTGAATGTGCTAAATTGTGCTGATATTAAAATTATATATATATATACAGTATATATATATATATATATATATATATACACACACACACACACAAATGGAGCACCATCAGTAGCAAAGGGTGCATTATCTAGTCTTGCACAGAGTATAATGCACAGTTTAGTATTACAAGTGAATGGTTAAATATTTTAACCAAAGCATCATCAGGGTTGGACTGGGAATAAAAAGCAGTCTTGGAAAAATCTGAAGACCGGCCCTATTTTACGTTGAGTTCGTAGAATTCACAGACTCTATCTTTTTTCTTAAGACAACAGTGTCACTTTGTCTCATAGTGTCACTTGACTAGATACTAAAAAACGTTCAAAGGACAACTAAAATAGTATGAGGAAATTGATGATTTTAATATGTATTATTCAGATGAGAAAATAGAGGTGATAAAGCTGTGTCACCTCATTAGCAGTACCACCATTTTAAGTTGTAGCTGGCCAGAACCAACTGCTGCAGCCAACTGGAAATCTCCTGGTGTCCTGGTAGGCCAATCCAACCTTTATCATCTTAACATGGCTTAAAGGGACAGTCTACCATAGAATTGTTATTGTTTTAAAAGATAGATAATCCCTTTATTACCCATTCCCCAGTTTTGCATAACCAACAGTGTTATATTAATATACTTTTTACCTCTGTTATTACCTTGTATCTAGGAACCTTCTGCCAGCCCCCTGATCACATGACTGTGACTGTTTATTATCTATTGTCTTGCATTTAGCATTGTTTTGTGCTAGATCTTAAATAACCCCCTGTGCCTGAACACAGTGTTATCTATATGGCCCACATGTACTTTCTGTCTCTTTGTGTTGAAAAGAGATTTAAAAAGAATGTGATAAGAGGCAGCCCTCAAAGGCTTAGAAATTAGCATATGAGCCTACCTATGTTTAGTTTAAACTAAGAATACCAAGAGAAAAAAGCAAATTTGATGATAAAAGTAAATTGGTAAGTTGATTAAAATTAAAAGTCCTATCTGAATAATGCAAGTTTAAGTAATACTAGACTGTCCCTTTAAAACCTATACTTTTAATGGATAATGTAGGGAGCACTATTAGCAAGCTCATTGTCCTCCTATTACATGCGCTATATGAGATCTGAAGTAAATAATTTTTTTATTTCGTATAGCACAGGACTGTACTATCTATAATATTGCTCAAGCAATAAATAATCGAAGCACTACTGACTGTGCTCGAGCAATATTAGCACATATCATTAATATTTTTATGCTCCACTTGTAATCTAGGCCACAATATTTTACAATTAAAATAATTTACAAAACCTGTTATGCAAGCTTATTTATTGCATTTCTGTGTTGCTAGCAGTTCTGAGATGTAACGTATTGGAAGATTTAGCACAACTATATACACTATGGGCTAAATTACAAGTGGAACGCTAATTTATTGTGTGCCCTTAAGTGGACAGATTTGCCCATATACTGGTGCACGATAAATAACGAGCCATTACAAGTGGCTGGTTAATGCTACTGCTAGCTCGCTGTACCATTTGGCGCTCATTGAATTAACCAGAGGTCAGACCTCTGGTTAATTAAACAAATGTCCCCAAACTAAAGTGGATAGTTCCTGTATAAAATAAAAAAATATCAGCATCTTTATTTTTGTAAATAATAACTGCACAAAGCAGTTTTAAGGGGTAAAATGACCGTGTGTGGGGTGTTAGAAAATAAAACAGCACTAAAAAGTGCTTTTACCTTGTGGTCTATGGGTGACTGATTTCACTTGAAATATATATGTATATGCTTATACACACACATATATATATATATATATATATATATATATATTTATGTGTTAATATATGTAGATACACATGTAAACATATAAATATATATGTATATATTGATATAGTATTCCACAGAGCCAGCAGGATTTTCATCTAGCTCACAGGCAGGAAAGAGGAGAAGGGGTGGTAGAAAAAGTGGGCAACTCTACATTAACCAATGTGAATCTAACAGTGCAGAGGGATCAGTATTCTCTGAGATGGGGCGGGTCAACAAACCGTTACAAGGGTCAAATGTCATAAATCTATCTCATTTACTTTTATCAACAATTTTGCTTTGTTCTCTTGGTATTCTAGTTGAAAGCAAACCTAGGAAGGCACATATGATAATTTCTAAGCCTTTGAAGGCCGCCTCTATTTTATTTACTTTTCACAGCAGGGGAGAGCAAGCTCATGTATGCCATATAGATAGCATTGTGATCACGCTCGTGGCTAGTGGCAGACACTGCACTAATTGGCTAAAATGCAAGTCAATAGATAATAACTAAAAGTCATATGATTAGGGGCGGTCAGAAGATGCTTAAATACAAGTTAGTCACAGAAGTAAAAAGTGTATTAATATAACAGTGTTGGTTTTGCAAAACTGGGGAATGGGTAATAAAGTGATTATCTTGTTAAACAACAAAAATTCTGGTGTTGACTGTCCCTTTAATTGAATTAGAACTTTTAGTTCTAAGCCTGGGTTTAAACTTTGTCCCCTCCATTAAATTTAACATTTTTGACACCATTATGGATGTCAATACTTTCATTACATGTCTTACACTCAGGAAATACTACAAACAAAACCCTACAGCAGCACAAGAAATCATGGAGGACACTTGCCCACAGCATGATTATTTTGACATCACAGAAACAAGAGATTTTCTAGCCTTGTATTTACTGGAGATAGAGATTCTCAATACTGATATACTTAAGAATTCCCACAAGGGATTCAAACCGAAATCAGTATTTTATCCAACACAGATTAGGGGTTGTGCATTAGAGTCATTCCACAAGAGGGTAAAGGAGAACCTCATTAAGTTAGAAAATAATCTACAAACTAGACATGACAATCTAACACATGAACAAAGGTTAGCATTGTAGCAATTACAAAAGAGAGAGGACATCATCATCAAGCAGTCTGATAAAGGGGGCTCTATAGTGGTGCTAGACAGAACATACTATGTCCAGGAGGCAGAAAGACAATTGTTTGATAGTGTGGTTTATTTGACACTATCGGGTGACCCCATCAACCAATTTAGAGTCCAACTTTTAGATCTGCTTGATGATTGAAAGGGATTGGGTATATTAGATGATGATACGTTTGATTATCTTAATGTGAGTAATCTGCTGATTCTGATTTTTAACCATCTCCTGAAGGTCTACAAGTCCACTGTAGCAGTAAAGGGACACCCAATAGTTTCAGGCATTTGGTCATTATTTGACAATCTGTCCAATTGGCTTGAATCTCTACTGCAACCCATTGTTTACAAATTACCTTCGTTCCTAAGGGATACCAAACACCTATTGAAGTTATTAATTAAGAGTACATGGAATGAAAACATGGGTTGGCTTACAGTGGATGTGGTGGGCCTTTACTCGGCCATCCCTCACGATAAGGGCTTGGAAGCAGTCAGTTACATGCTAGATAAGTTCGGTAATTATTCCCCAGAACTTATCATGTACATATTGAGAGTTTTTAAATTTTTGTTAACCCATAATTATTTTGAGTTTGGTGGGAGTCTTTTTCTTCAACAGTGGGGGGACGGCCATGGAGGCTAAATTCACCCCGGCGTACCCCAATATATTTATGGGCTGGTGGGAGCTCACCCATGTTTATTCAGATACCAACCCCCACCTGGACTCCATTATGGGTTACAAAAGGTATATCAATGACTTGCTCTTTATTTGGTCTGGCTCAGTAGAGAGCAGTACCGATTTTGTAAATTATCTCAACAACAATGACATAGGCTTAAAGGGCCACTAAACCCAAAATCTTTCTTTCATGATTCAGATAGAACATACACATTTAAACAACATTACAATTTACTTCTATTATTTATTTTGCTTCATTTTTTAGATATCCTTATTTGAAGAAAAAACAATGCACATGGGTGAGCCAATCACATGAGGATTCTATGTGCAGCAACCAATCAGCAGCTACTGAGCATATCTAGATATGCTTTTCAGCAATGAATTTCAAGAAAATAAAACACATTAGATAATAGAAGTAAATTAGAAAGATGTTTAAAAATGCATTCTCTTTCTAAATCATGAAAGAAAAAATGTGGGTATCATGGCCCTTTAAGCTTTACTTCGTCTTTTGAAAAAGAAAAAAAATCCATATTTGGATGTTATGTTAATAGGTCTTCCAGGTGAGGGGAAAATAGGATCATCCCTCTAAAGGAAACCCATTGCATCAAATACACTCATGCATGCGAGAAGCTGTCACCCTAAGCATATGAGCTATGGTATAGCCAATGGTCAGTTCCTGCATCTCAAAAGGAACTGTTCGGATGCTGACAGCTTCTCGTATGAGAGCAACATCTTGATGGAAAAATTCCTCGACAGGGGTTACAAAATGCATACCATTACTAGAGCATTGATTGATGTTACAAGTAGATGTAGGGAGCCACTACTTGAGGATACCCCTAAAAATAGGGTTCCAAGAAACAGGCCGACCATTATAACTATCTACAGCCCCCAGTATTACTCTATTTGTAATATAGTCCAAAAAAATCTTCCTATCCTCCTGGCAGATGATGATCTGAACCATGAGATCAAAGATGGTTGCTTTTGCGTCTCTTGGCGCAATGCAACAGTTGGCAATATAATCTTGCCATCAACATTGAGGAAACCTCCAGTGAAGAGTAGTTGGCTAACTAACAAGGGACACTATAGGTATGACAGGAGCTCATGTAAAGCCTGCAACCACACCACAGTAGGAAAAGTCTTTCAGTCTATGGACACACAAAGAGTCGTTTCACATTATCATTGCACTAACTGCAGGTCAAGTTATGTTGTTTATGTGATCACATGCCAACAATGTTACAAACAATATGTTGGATGCACCTCACGAGAGGTGATGGAGCGGATACGTGCACACATTAATGACATTGAAGGAGGCCACTTCGCGACTAGAGCGGCCAGACATTTAATTGAAGTGCATAATAAGGAAATTAATAACTTTACTTGGATGGTCATAGATTTAATACAGAGAAAGGAAAGGGGAGGTGATAGACTCAGGGACCTGCTAAAGAAGGAGGCCTATTGGATATATACTCTAGGCACTAGACAGCCTAAGGGTATGAACATAGAAACAGATCTTATCAATTTTTTGGTGATCTATAGATTCATCTTTTGTAGGTCACAAATTTATATATTTCTATCTTAGAATTTAGGTTGTGCAGCAAAATTAATATTCATTATTATTTTTAGTGTGTTTTTTTTCTGTTCACTATCCCTTCTTATGAATTAAAAAATGTTTACATACATTGTATTCTTTTGTGTTAATATGTACATTATTTGCTTGTAGTACCAACTGTTGTTATAATTATTCTAATTTTCTAAGCCCCCTCTACCTCCATACTATGTGTCCTTTCTGTATTGAAGAGAGTTGTCATAAAATTATAGCCATTTGTTAAACACATTTGATAAACACAATAGGTTATATAAATTAATGGAGTTTTCCGTAATATTCTAACTTACTTAGTTTGCCAATTATACTCAAAAGAGAGAGGGGGTGTTTGCTGGGGTTTTTCACTATTGGCTAACTTTTGGATTGCAATAACCAATGCAAGTTAATAGTTGTGTATAAGTATTGTATTCACACACAGTTTAATTATTGTCTATGATTAAGGCTGAACACGAGCTGAAATGCGTAACACAGATGCCTACCTCCCTGCAGTTCTTACTAACCTTTTCATTGCCTGCCTTTGCTTTTAATGCTGTCACTTTGCATCAAATAAATGGAGTTGATTTGAGCCTTTCCTGTTTTTCGTTTTCTGGACTATATATATATATATATATATATATATATATATATATATATATATATATTTAAATTTGCTGCCCATTGCTGCATCACTAACCCCCTTCTCTGCATTATGTTCTTTGCTGTGTCTGATGGCATGAGAACAAGGCCCCCATTGGAGCCTATGGAAGCGCTCTTGTGATTGCAAAGCTTCCCTGCAATGCGAGTGCGAGGTCACACTCACATTGGGCTCAACCTGTAATACCAACACACATTTGCATGCACTGATATTACTGAGTGGAGTGCAAATATCACACTTGCATAAGCGCATTTTTGCAATCCACTTGTAACCTTGCCCTATATTGCCGAAAGTATGAGCTATATGAGCTTATTGGATATCCCATTTTAAAAACCATGGGCATTAATATGTAGTTTCCCCACCCTTTCTTGGTACAACAGGTGCAACTCTTCTGGGAAAACTTTCCACAAGATTATTGCCTGTGTATGTGGAAATGTATGCCCATTCAGCTTAAAGAACATTTGTGGGGTCAGGCACTGATGTTAATCAAGAAGGTCAGGCTCACAATCAGCTTTAAAATTCAACTTAAAGGTGCTCAGTGTGGTTGAGGTCAGGGCACTGTGCAGACCACTCGAGATCCTCCACACCAAACAAGCCAATCATGTCATCATTAACCTCGCTTTGTACACAGGGTCATAGTCATGAAATTAACAGACCAAACTAGCCAAACCATGTCTTCATGTACCTTGCTTTGTACACAGGAGGCTTTTTGAAAACAACCCCTACCAAAACAGTTACAAAAGATTTTGAAAAGCTTCATAAAAAAAGAGTTGCTTACGATCTGCATGCAACCACCCTGGCAGAGTATCACAGGGTTAAAAGGATCCCAAGAGGACTTCGGATGAGCACACACCCTACATTAAGGAAAGAAAACACACTTTATTGTGATAAATTTGAACAAATACTGAATAAGTGTTCCATGGATTTAATGGTTTTAACCGTTGACTGCCTCAACACAGAGATCAATGATCAAGATGCAAAACTATCTGCAATGGAAGCGGAAATAAAGAACACATTACCAACAGACGAATCATCTAAACTGCTCAAAGAAGTTAATACCAAGATGTGTGATCTGAAGAAAGTGATTGAGGAGCGTAAGCGAACGAAGTTCGCTAGAGACGAGAACGACTACCTGCAAAATCGGGTCTACCGATGGAAGTATGACCCGGAAGGAGCAGGACGGAGATTCACTTCCGGTTTACAGAGACGCCGTAATCGTCACCCCACGAGAGGTGGAAGCAGCTCGGGATCCTCAGATGTATCCCCGGGGGACTCAGAAGGCGACCACGCAGAGGTGGACTCAAACATTGCGGCATCAAAAGGAAAATCGCAGAGGCAACTACAGTCGACCAGGGGCAAACAGAAGTAAGAGGTATGCGTGAAGTCCCATTGAAGAGTAGGTCTGGCATAGTCACGGATACAAAAGACACAGTGATTAATATTTCAAATGCTGAACTTTCCAATAAAGAGTTGAGTATCCTTAACAAAGGACTATCTTTTTGCCCTAGGAGAGACTGTGATTTTTTTCAACTTAGTAAAGACCTGTATAGATTCTTTAGGAACTTGAGACTGTGGAATCCTAGCTATGGGGAAACTGTGCATAAAGATAAAGTAGCCTTTAATTTGGCACAATTGGGGTTAAAGAAAAAAAAACACATTCATACCCCCACAGAATAACCATAGCGTGGAAACATATAACAATTTAGTAAAAAACGATATTGCCAAATTACTGGAAAAGGTTTCTAGAGGTAAATTGTCGGCAAATTAAATGTTATCACATAAGATGTTGAAAAATAAGCATAATAAAAATCTGAAAAGTAATGTCACTCAGAATGATGTAGCAGCTATCAAATCTTTGAAATCTAGGAGTGATGTCATTTTAAAGAGAGCCGATAAAGGCGGAGCTATAATAGCTCTTGATAAAAATTACTACGTAGGGGGGCGTGTCCGGGCTTGGGCTGAAGATGGCCGCAAAACTGAGAGCTCTGGCAGATTAAATTACATTCCGTCATGTAATTAATATAGTTTGATGCTATCCAGCATAGAAATTCGGATTATATGAAAGAAGATAGTTTGCTGGTTAAGGCAATATCTGTATTGTGCAACTTTAGGGTCTCTCAGACCGGACTGCTGCAGTTTATTCTTGGCGAATTCCTCAGCACCCCCCCCCCCCCGGGGAACCGGGTATGTGGAGATATTTCTTAAATCTCCTGTTCTTCTATCTATAAGTTTGATAATGGAAGATCTACTTGAGGCTATCCAGGGCTGGATGGCTGATTTCGACCGTACAATGCATGCAAGATGCGACCGCCTCTTATCCCACATGGCTGACTTTCATACTAAGATGGAGGTATCTGGTAGCGGGAGAGAGGCGAACAAGGAACACCCTAAGTCATGTGGCATTTTGATAAAGGACACAAACCGACATACTGCAAAGGATATGCCTGCCTGCATGCAGCCGGGCCCCCGTGTGAGCTCCTTACCTACATCGGTCCCTAGTCGGGGAGAAGTGGCCAGCTCTCTGAGGTGGGACAGAGGTGAGGTGCGAGCAGAGCGGACGACGGAGGAAAGGCTGCATACTACGCTTGAGCAGCTGGCACCGGGACTTTACTATTTACTAGATATGGGGCTTTTGGTGCCGAAAGAAGGAGGGGGCTGGATTCACTCACCGCCCGTTGTTTTGACATTACTTGAGGGAGCTGTTTCCTGGCTGCTCGCACAGGGTCAATACACGAGTGTACATCGGGCCTCCCGGACCGGCATTGGGTAACCGGACATAGTCTCTGCCAGCATAGAGGGACAGTGGGGCAACTCTAGGTATCTGGTCTGGACTTAAACAAGAACTGCTTACACTGGGTCACTGTGTCCCGCTTATGGGGTCTAATGACAACTTACTGATCTGATGTTCTTTGTATAGTTATTTTCCTTCAGTTTGTCTGAGAGATCAGTGATGAATGTTTGATGTTTTTATATTATACTGCATGGAAGGATATGTATTTACATATAAGTACTGCTGGATGTCCTTACCCAGGAAGTGTTTAATAACTGTGCATACATAAATTATTGTGGTTCTCTTTCTTGACTGTATGATGTATGTTGTAGTGCATTTCTAGCATTATACCCCTTAATAGGCTGCCACACAGACTCCTCTAGTGTATAGATTTAGCAATGTATCCAGACTTACTGGTCGCAGTAATTTCATAGTAACCCTATTTTACATAGGAGCTGTAGACAAGTTTTATAGAAGCACAAGCCAACTTGAAAGAATACACAGTTTGAGACCTGGCAGAAGCGTATGATACTTTAGTACTCTAGAAAGTACTCTAAGAGATTAAGTACATTAGCTTGTAATTATATCCCCTACTTTAATGGGGGTATTCTCTAAGTTAATAGTCATAGACCCGGGGGGGGGGGGGGTCCGAGTTCCTAATTACTATTATTAGTACTCTATACAAGTTTGGGCCCAAGAGCGGCCATATTATGCCTATTTCTGTTGCATATTACATACTAAGCTACGCAAATGTGGATTATCACACTCATAGGCTGTTATCTCTTATTAATATATTTAATACTGTTATATTGCAGTTGGGGGTCCTCTGAGCCCTTCCTAATTACAATATTGACTCACTTGGAGGAGGTACTCTAGTTTACTTTATTTAATTTACCTATTGGTAACACAGAACCTAAATCCAAATGCAGTTGGGGGAGTAAGCTCAATTCAGGTGACTTGATCTAACTAGAATTCTATATACATACCCTACATGTGTCATTTTATTTAGCCATGAGCTATGATGAATGTATTATGGACAAGCTTAAGCCTGCATATACTAAGAATCTACTACCGAAATCTAGGCTTAAGACTGGTTATTGGTTATATTATATGTTTTATGTCCGATAGAAAATGCAATTTTGGAAAAAGAGGTAATATTCATGGCTAGACAGTATATTCTCAGGTTGAGTCCTGAATAGGATACTTAGTCTTGAGGACATGTCTGTTTTATTAGATGTATAATCTTTACTGTATGTCATATGGGCATGTTGCCATGCTGTTTTTTCAAGAATTTGTTTATGTATGTTGTCTTACCTCAATAAAAACTATTTAACAAAAAAAAAATAAAAAAAAAATTACTATGTAAAAGAGATTAAACAACAATTGAATGCCCCTCAGGTTTATAAAAGGCTGTCAAGTAATCCTGTATTTTCAATCCAGAAAGAATTAGGCAATATCTGTCAGAAAGCCTGTAAATTTGGTTTAATTGATAAAGATCTTTATAATTTTTTATATGTAGAACACCCTTGCACTCCAGTGCTATATACTTTACCAAAAGTGCATAAAGATTTGCAAGCCCCACCAGGCCGACCCATTGTTGCTAGCACTAAATCAGTTCTAACTAATGTATCTATTTTCCTAGATTGGATATTAAGACCATATGTGGAAATGTCAAATTCTTTTCTAAAGGATACTAGTGATTTCCTTATAAAAATAGATACATTGGATATGGTTACTGATAAATATATTTTATTTAGTTTAGATGTGGAGAGTCTCTATACCTCCATCACTCATGAAAGTGGAATGGGAGAGGTAGAAATGGTATTAGGTTTAGATGGTAATTATTCAAAAGCTCAAACTCACTTTCTACTGCAACTGTTGGAATTGATTCTGTACTGCAACTTTTTTCTATTTGAAGATGAGTATTTTTTGCAGGTTCAAGGAACTGCTATGGGGTCCAACGTCACCCCTAACTATGCTAACATCTTTATGAATGTGTTTGAAGAAAAAATTGTTTTCACCAATCCTAAGTTTCATCGAAATGGCGCCTGTTGGTGGCGCTATATCGATGATATCTTTGGGATATGGTGGGGCGATGTTGGATCCCTACTTGCATTTGTAACAGAGTTAAATGGAGCCTTGGGGAATATTAAATTTAAATTAACCTGGAGCGAAAATGACATCACATTTTTAGACACTAAAGTAATTAAAGATGGTAAAAAATTAAAAATAGATCTGTTTAGAAAAGAAACAGATAGAAATAGT